>NW_019525450.1:3066798-3116827 GCF_002814215.2 Seriola lalandi dorsalis
GGTGTGGGGGGGGTGGCAGACCTCTTCCGTTTGAATTACACAACCTAATAAGCACTGTTTAAACATGCAAATTAAAGCTGCTGCACAAACAGGGCTGCCCTCATAAAAAAAGTATCATTGTCAGTGTCTTTGCAATCAGGAGTGAGAAATGGAGAAAAATTTGAGGTTATTTGGAGGGTGGCTCAGTAAGCAAAGTGAGTGCCATGTTGGCCATGTCCTTACTTTTTTCAAATAAGAGCAATCTAGTAAAAAAAAAAAAAATTGGATTCCTTTACAGAACAAATTTCACCACTCTGTGGCTGTAAGTAAAGCTGTGAATGAGCGAGACTGTAAAAACTAACAGAATTAATGAGTTTCCAACTGCTCCTGAAGGCCACACAATAAACAGCACAGTGTGTAAACTTAACAGCCACGTCTCCTTGTTGTTTTATTAAGAGCCAAACATAAAGAAGACAACAATTGACAGCAGACAGATACATTAAAACTCCACTCAAAGAAGCTCCTCAGTAATAATCTGAATAAGTTGGCTTGCTGCCAAATAAGACGTTATCGGTTCGATTCCCAGGAGGACATTTAAGCTCCACAATGAAATCGTCTAAACGTGTCCCTGTTGAAAGTCAATGGAGCGTCTTAGCAAAAATATAAATGTGAGCTGGGCCATAAAAGTGAGATACTGTCCACTGATCCTGCATTTGTGTCGGCTCTCAGATATCTGTGGGGGATTTAGGGCACATCTAACTGGCTTTAGAAACCCCTGGGTCTCACTTTATAGCACAGAGTTGGATCCTCAGAAGGCAGCATCATATAATTTCATATCTGTGTATTTCATTAGGTCTTCAATTTGTCTTAGAACAAAGAAAAAGAGTTTAACAGTGATACATGGTGACAAATTAAAATTTTGACCTGCTGGTGGCACTAAATGAAAAGTCATGGATCACCTAAGTCAGTATGATTCAAAAACTGACTCACGGGGCAGGAAGCAGAGCGGGTCGTCTACTAATCAGAGGTCAGTAGTTTGATACCCAGCTCCTCCAGTCCACGTGTCAAAGTGTCCTTGGGCAAGATACTGAAACCCAAACTGCCACTGACGGCTGTATGTATGTGTGAATGAATGTGTGAATGTGGAAAGAATTGTAAAGCGCTTTGGGAAGACTAGAAAAGCGATGTGTGTAGTCCATTTACCATTTATAATACACCCCACTTAGACAATATTCCATACGATAGTTGAGATATCTCAGTCTAGTGATTGACAGACAGACACTGCCATTCCTACAGCCATGCCACTAGCGTGACTGAAATTGAAAGTGACCTCAAAGTACTCAAAAATAATGTCAGGGGTTATTTTACATTCACATATACAGTAAAACATACGTATATAGCAATATTGACAGTGAGGGAAAACCAGCATTCTGAACAGGAAGCAATATTCTACATTAAGAAATGTATTTGTGCTAAGATGGAGGCTGATTGCTGCTTGTCAATTGGTCAGAAAATACCAGACCAATAAACAGGACAGGTTGTAAATCCCTAGTGCACAGAATTGATCACCTTGGCAGTCATTTTAGTGTGTTGTTTACCTCATCAGTGTTGTAAATGATCTGCAGACCAGAGCAGATCATCTCCACCAGGTACAGCAGAAACAGAGAAACAGCATCGATCTGCAGCAGCGACAGAGGGAAGAGGAGGGTGGACGAGATACAATTAAGAAAATGACTATCATTTGCACACTGTGTGATATGGTCAATACAGCTGTCTTTGATTTCCTACAGGTTTTATATTAGCTGTTAGGTATTTGGCACTGAACTGCTGTCATCAATAATGCATTTTATTTCATGGTAAAGTTGATGGAGAAGAAATAACGGCCAAGAAATAAATGGATAAACAGTAAGTGCTTTGAGGATTTTTTAGTTTTTCACAGGCAAGTTACCTTGTGGTTTGATTTTGATTTTCTATCTCCCTCCCTTGATGTATTGGCCACCCTTCACTATATATGGAGTCTCAATCCACACATTACACACCACATTGACCTCTATCCATACCATTGACAGAATAATAGCTTGTTTAGTGTCAAATATAATGCACATCTACCCCTGAGGACAAGTCCATTTTTAACCTGTACATGCATGCCAAGAAGAGGGAAGAAGAAATGAGACATGTGCATATTGTGTATATGCATGTATGTGAAAAGTAATTTTAATTTGAATATTTCATCATTCTTCATGTCTCTGCTCTCTGGCCGACCTGCAGGTGGTGGTAGTCGCCGTAGGTGTAAACCTCGTCACCGGTGTCTACATTGAACACGGAGTGCAGACACTTGGAAGGGCTGGGATCCTGTTTAAACTGCTCCACCTAGTACAGAGATACACATAGACAAAGAGGAAAGGATGAAAGAGAGCGGTCAGGTGTAGGTAGTGAGCAGAGAAAGAGAGGAAGAGGCAGAGGACATTTACCGTCAATTCATTCCCTCACCAAAGACACAGCATGCCACAGTAGAACACATTAAAAAAACATTGTCGGAAAAGGTTGTGTATTTAGTTAATGCATGGTAATGAAGCATCATAATCTCTGCTGTAAATCTGTCATGCTTCAATGGCTGTGCAGTGATACTGAGGCACCTCCTCCTCACGCACTCCACTCTACAACTCCTTTCATCACTTTACTTCAACTTCTTCCGGCGCTTAAATCTCATCCCCGACTCAAAATTTTTTTCTGTTTCTATTTGAAGAGAAACTTCAGCTACTACTGTTTCAGCTTCAGCCAAACTTATATATAATATAACTGCAAAGCAAAACGTCAGCATTAGGTCCACTCATAGAGCAAGTGCTTCCCATGAAAGGAAAGATTTGCATATCTGTCAGTAACTTGTCTTGCCCTGTTCAGCATTGTTTTTATTTTTTACATAGTTATGTTAATGATAGTTAAATCAGATTCTGAATTGTGTTTTCATTCTGTGCTTGTTGCAGTTCTACAGTAAATTGTGGCTCTTCATTAAATATTGAAGAAAAGTTAAGCATGGTGTTCACTGGATGACTTTACACGGTTTACTTAACTGTTAACTAACTGTCTGTGTAGCTTTGAATAAAGACTACTCATTAGGAGGACAGTATAGACATTAAGGACCAGTTCATCTCTTTGAAATTCAGGGCTGCATGAGTCCATCCACGCCAGTGACACACACTGCACATTATATGTTGTTTCCCACATGGAATAAACAGCAACAGTCGACAACAGGTCAGTCCTCTGCGCAACAACCCAGGCAGATAAACAACGCAACACAGTCCGCTCCGAAGCAGATAAGGGTCAGATGTGGGGCAAAGAAACACATAAAAACAACAACATGTTAGTAGTTGTTTTGTGTTCAGCGGTTTGATGGTGGCTTTGTGTGCGTTTGCTGCATCAACTCGACTACACACCAAATCACGGCTAGGGCGCCAAACACTGTCGCACAGTTATAAATAATTGGCCCTTTGTCCCATTTTTACCTCGTTTGTTTCTCTTCTCCCCACCTGCTCTCACTGCTCTCTCCATCATCGAGCCCCCCCAACTGCTGTCTCCATTTTTCTCTCTTAACTCCCACCTTCCCCTCTTTCCTCACTTCTACCTCTCCTCTCCCAGTACTTTCTATTATTCACCCTCCTTTTTCTTTGTTGTCCCTCATGCTCCCTGTGTCTTGACTTCCCCCTTTTTCTTCTCCTTCTTTCCTCTGGCACACTTTCTCTACCCACCTTTTTGTCCCTCTCTCTCTCTGTTTCTCTCTCTCTCTCTCTCTTTCGCCTGCTCAGGTCATAATGGAGACCCTCTGTCCCACTTTTACTGAAACTGCTCCATTTCCTGCCATCCCACAGAGGCTAATATGCACGTGTGAGTGTGTGTGAGTGAGTGACTGAGGGGGAGATAGAGAGGAGGAGAGCTACCTCTGTCAGCAGCTAACAATAGGTGCTGCTGTTTATGTTTCTATAAAACCTACTTTTATGTAGAGGTTCCTCTGATTCTGGCTCCAGCAGAGCCACAGTGTCAAGTGGCTCTACACTCAGGATATTCTGAGAGGCCCCACATCTTGCTTATTGTTTCAAGTGCTGCAATGCGCCAATTTGAGCTTTAAATTAGTAAAACGCCCCCTGCTCCATAAAGTAATAGGTTATTGTACGCCCTCATGCATTAATTTTCCCTCTATAGCCGACACAAAACTCCTGTATTTCATTGAACCAATTACCAGGATATTACTGGACGGAGCCCAGTTTAAAGCAGTAATCAGAAAGCAGGCAACAACCTCAAAAAGGAACATCCTTTTATTCTATAAGAGACATTCGTATTTGTCATTAGGACAAATAAATATATATTCACAACAACAGGCATTTTATTTCTTTATGCATTGAGCTCTTTATTTTTCTTTGAAGGTGCTGAAAATATTTTTTTCAATCAGCTTTTGAGTAATGAGGCTGTAAAATATTTTAGCATTATTAGCATATTATTTGGAAATGTCACCTGGATGAGGTCAGGTAAAATCAACATTGACTTGTCAGTAGGAGATAGGACACACTGAAACTTTGACAAAGTGTTTTAGTAGCTAAAGCTAACAACATGTGGGATGCGAGACTTAAAGTCTTTCTTTTCTCCTAGAAATAACTTTTCTATACAACTAAACTGCACCAGCAAACAAGTTTTGTAGGAAACATATTATATATTTTATGAATGAATGAAGAGCTCCATTTATTAACAGGACTCCGCTGCTGCTAGTTGGTCAGGTGGCTGGGGTGGATGGCAGGCATGTAAAGTGTCACCAGAGACCGGGGTTTGCATCTAGAATCCTGTCTGTTGTTAGTTTTGGGCAACAACAACTCTTTGGTTAAGGATAGGAAAAGATTGTGGTTTTGGTTAAATGTATATAAACACTTTGTATCTGAGGTCATTGTGAACTTTTTCTGTATTAAACCAGACCTTTCCCTAACCTGTGCAGTCAGACCCTAAACATCAGTTTAATAATGTTGCAGTCACACAAAACTAGTGGATAATCTGTAAAGATACTACAGGTTGCATTTAAATGTAATCAGGTTGCTACAAAACATATTTATTGTTAGTTTAGTTTTATAGAAATTACATTTCTAGGAGACAGTGTTGGTGCCTGAAAAATGATTTTATACTTTTGCATACTGGAGCTTCTCTGTGTATATATATATACAATTTTTTTCTCAAACTAAAAGGCAAACATTTTCACTTATCAAAATTAAATAATTCTGAAGGATATTTCCTTGGTTCCTTATACTCTATATTATAGGTTGACAGTGGGGCCCAGCTGCTATATTTGCTCTGTGATATTTGCCCAGCAGTGGCCCCGTGTCACGTCTCCATTAAAAATGCCATGTTCTCCGTAAGTGTTGGAGACGGGGCCGTAATGAGCGCTGCTCTGTGTAATTAACTGTGTAAACGCAGCTTTGTAATTAAGACACCGAAAAGCTCTCCCCTAAATTAGGTCGTCAAGGTCGAAGCAAGATGAAACAGAATGGCTTTCAAAGGCACACACTCTACACATGCACGTACACAGTGGCACAGCTGGCTGCTGTATTAAAAGATGTTGTTCATGCGGAATAAAAAAAAAACAGTGTGCAACGGACATTTCTGGTTCCGCTTTGGGCACGTATAATGGTGTGTTTTGCCACTTTTCATTTGCAACCTACTCATGCACGTGCATCAGGTTTCCTCTAGACGTGCCGTGACATTTCCCCCTTAGGAGCAAAAAGTCTTTGGCAATTAACAGATTGCTGGTTATTAAGCACTTAGAACTAAAGCAACCGGTTCCCATTGTCATTTGTTATGATATGAAGAAGGGACCAGATGTGTCCAGTGCTCCAGCTCTGAGAGGCTTTGATGAATAGCAGCTCAGGAATGCACCTTTGATCTGTAATACGGTGTGTAATTGCATGGCGCTTTTATGCAAACATGCAGTGTAAAAGCTGAGGAGCTGACTGGAGGCCGGCTATAAACTCACCTTATCAGCCTGTCTCATGTAGCAGTAGAGGATCCCTCTCATGCACTTGATGGCAGAGTGCTCCAGTTCATGCGTTCGCCCCATGTCATCATCGATGCGTCTGGACAGCAGAGAAAAGAGGGCGAACACATCAGGGAAGGACACACAGTGTTGTTTTTTTAAAGATAGCAATTACCAGTTGTGTCTTATTTTTGTAGTTTTGGTCGTTTTTTCTAAAGGTTATTTGTTCTTAACAAAGTAAACAAGGCAATCGGCAGTCGAAGGGTCAGACATGCTGCAGGCAAGACAACAGTTTAACCACAGCTTCTAAACCAAGTGCACACAAAATGTTGGTAACACTGCTATGTGGGTTTTTCTCGGGTTTATAAGCAAATATAAGAAGTACAGCAGGTTAAAGCCGAACCAGAGTTGGTCTGTAAACTGTGACAGCCTATTTATTTAAGATGAACAGTAAATATGGTAATGATTCAACTATTTGCAGTAGATGTAACCGTACAAAATGCAGATGCGTATTGCAGTAGTATAAGGGTGCTCAAACACAGTCTGGTGGTGTTTGTCTGAGCTGGTGTGAAAGCTTTCAACTAAACTGTGATGTGGACCAAACAACTGGCCTTGAGACCACCTGAAAAGGAAGTTCTGACATATTATGTCCTGTTACAGTCTCAGATAATAATTAGTAATTTTCTTCATGGGCTGTTAGTGTCCATTAGAGAAGATAAATAAATGTGGAAGCCGTCAGTCTCATGGGTCGACTATATTCAGCTGACCTGCTCAATAAATGAACAACCTGTCATTTCACATGAATTCATGTTTATTCCTCTTTATTCGTTTGGAAGAAATTGGTGTGAACAGTAAACAGATGAGCACTAAGAAGCCACCTTGATCTGGACAAACTGAAGTCAGCTACAGATGTAAAAGTAAACTGGCAGTGTTTTTACCACAGAGTAGACTGCCTTAAAAAAATCACTGTGCAATTTCTAAACCCTTTAAAAAACCTTTCTGTTAAACTCACATGCCTGGGGCGACATGTGGCGTAGTGGTCTTAGCAGGCGCCCCATGTGTAGAGGCTACAGTCCTCGCTGCAGTTGGCCCTGGTTCGAGTCCTGCATAGGACGGCCTTTGCTGCATGTCATTCCCCCTCTCTCTGCCTCCCCATTTCCTGTCTCTCTCTACTATCCTATCCAATAAAGGCACAAAGGCACAAAAAAATATACTTAAAAAAAAAAAAAACTCACATGCCTATCATCCCAAAGAAGTAATAAAAGTAAAATCACTTGTGGACAAGCATTACTGTGTAGTTTTTAAGACAGTAATCTTGGTAACATACAGTATGACTCAGAAGTCAATCAATTATGATTGCAGTGGCATGGGAAAGTGTTAACCCAGCCCTTCATCATGTACGTTTGAGAACTGACAGCCCCACTAGGAATATGCTGATTGGCATGCGTTCACGAAATGCCGCCTTAAAAAAATACCACCTTGTTTTCAGTCACGTGCTTCCCCCCCGTCCACCGAACGTTAGTACGTTTTCTCTCAAAGCGAAGTTAGTGATAGGGATGACACGAGCACAAATACTGAACCTCAGGCTTCGTCTCCACTCACTCACTCACTCACTCACTCACTCACTCACTCACTCACTCACTCACTCACTCACTCACTCACTCACTCACTCACTCACTCACTCACTCACTTTTTGCTAGATTTACACCTGGCATCCACACTGCTGTTGAGTTTTCAAGCCCCTAAAGCAGAGACTTTTGGAAACACTGCTGGCCCCATTTAAGTTTGAAAACTCATTGTAGTCTGGACGGGCAGAAGCGGAGAGTTTTGGAGAAGATGACGCAGACCACCGCCTCGCCTCCTGATTGAGTCTTATCAGTCATGACTAGCAGATAGTGGTGAGCGCATCATGGATAGCTACCTAAGGTAACACCACCATATTGGAGCACAATGACACTGCAGAATATGAAGTGTGTGGCTCAAAAAGACAGAGACTGATAAGCATCAAAGTAATCATTCATTAATCATAAGAGGTAAAAGTTTGAAATAATCGTAATATTGATTTACGACAGAGGTCATCCTAATAATGACTTTGAGAAAAGCCAGGCCACTCATGTGAAACTTGTTTAAAGTTCAGTGGTACACAGTCCATTAATCACACTGTCTTTTAGCTGCGACCCTCCACATCAGGACTGATTGGAGGCAGAGGGTGTAGCATCTTTTCATCTACCAACGTCCTACCATTCCACAAATGGACCAGGGGTTGCAGTAACATACCCAGCTCTTCTAATTTAATTACAGTTAATCAGAAAATACAACCCCCCCCCTTTAAATTATTAAATTACAACAAATAAATAGAATAAAGAATAAAATGTGACTGGACAAGGTGGTGGTTGAAACTTATCATGTCTATTAAGTAAAGAAGTTTGAGGCGATTTCAACTGCCAGTCTCGTCATTGACTCTCTATCTCTCTCACACACACACACACACACACACACACACACACACACAGGCGCGCGCACACACACAGCAGCTGGGCGTGAAGTAAGTAATGGCACTAGCCAAGCCTGTCAGATGAGAATAATCTTAATTAAATCCCAGTGACAATTCTAATAGGAGGCAGCCATGACTGATGACTGGGATCTGCCGCTGGTCACATCACTGCAGTAGACTCTATTTTTACCCCTCTCTTTCCCTGTCTTCCCCCTCCATCTCATTTCTTCTCTCTCTTATCTCTCCATTCGCTTGATCTCTCCTCTGCCCACCTTACCCTCCAACTCCCCCCTCCCATCTTCTCCTTCAGTCTCTCTCTCTCTCTCTCTCTCTCTGGATCCTCCTCCCGTTTCCACTTTGGCTCCATCCTTCCAATCTGTCTGTCTCTCTCTCTCTCCACATCTTTCTCTCCATCCATTCCCCTCTCGCTCTCTCTCTCTCTCTCTCTCTCTGTCCTATTAGAGGCTCATTTTGTGAAAGTGCTCTTTTTCCTAGAAACTAATCACTGAGGAATGCAGGCATCAAGAGCAGGCACAGTTGTTAAAGGAGTTTGGGGCCTTTTTCGTCTGTTCTCGGAGCAATCTTTAAGTGTTCTCCTTGAACCAATAATTGAGATGTGTTTTAAAAGCAAAGCCTTCAAATCAGAGACGCAGATTAAAGATCAGGGTCAGTAAGTATGAAACAGAAGATACTTTAACGATAACAAAAGTTGTAGAAAAAGTCATACAGGGCCAGAACACTGTTTCAAAAAACTGGGCATTCTTGGTCTGTTTGGCACATAATGCTCTATGAACTATGAGTGATCTGCTTGTCAATTTTTGTGTTTCTTTTACATTACTTTTACTGCACAGTAGTTTCTCCCACAACCGGTGGGTCAAACATACAAATCAAACAAAATTTGCTCCATTTGTGCACAGGTTTTTATGTCATTTATGGTTCACTTGCATAGTCACATGCAAAATGATGGAATTTATTGTGAAAGTAATACAAGATTAAATGGTTGATTTATCATTTTAATATCAAAATGTAGAGGTAAAATCATTAGTTGACTATTCATTCAGTCATGAGTTTCTTTTATGAAATTGATTGCGTTGTGTGAATGTGCTCTTGTCATACGTTGAAGAAGCCCACTGTTCTCCTCATCATGTTCATGCTTGAAGAGGTCGAAAGCTGCAGGTGATTTAGGTCTTTATGAAACTTAAGGTTTCTTGTGTCATAGGACATATACTCAAGTAGCAGACATGTGTATGTACATCTCGTGGGTGTTGGCTATTAGTTGTAATCATAAAGTGATATGTATCTTTATGAGTTTGTGTTCATTTCTTCGTCCCTTGTTCTTGTTCTATAAAAGGTTAGCCTGACTCTCTATTGTTGGGACAGTTTTGTGTGAGCCTTGTCCCCTTATTATTATTAATAATAATCTTTTATTAATCTTTGGGTCGATCAGTGTCTGTTCTTTTATTTCTGTTTATGTCCAATGTTTTAGCAGAAGATCACCAACACTATCCTTTCCTGTACATAGCAGCAAGCACTCTGCCGAAAAAAAAAGCTGCACTTACCGAAGTGACTCATTGTGTTCACCATAATAATAATTACCATATAGTTATGTTTTGCCTTTCAAAAACCATTTATCTGTTTATCTGTTAGAACATAAGCTGCAGCTGTTTGCATGTCTGGCTAGCTAGCTTTATAGCTTCAGTAGTTATGGTCTTACTTCCGAGGCCAAGGAGCATGTCAGTGACTAATCACATTAGTTTGTGGGGTTACAAGTTATTTTAAAACAGACTCAGTAACAACCAGCACATCCACTGTGCCATATTTCCCTACTACGTGGAAGTTCGATCTGGATGCTATAAGAGTGTTAGCGGCTCTGCCCTGCTCCTTATTGAACTTGGGGAAGTTTACACTCCACCAGGCACAGCCAAATTAATTATAGTGTTGCATTCACCAAACACACTGGTTAGTCTCCATCCTAAATGATTTTTGTCTGGGGCATGAAGCTATGGGCTCTAACTTTTAGCACAATATTATGTATAATATGGTACAGTTCTTAGCACTGTTGTCTCACAGCTGGAAGGTTCTGGGCCCAGCTGTGACCTTTCTGTGTGGAGTTTGCATATTCTTCTCATGGCTGTGTGGGTTTCTTCCCACAGTCCAAACACATGCAGGTTTGGTTAAATGACGACTCTAAATTGGCCTAGGTGTGAATGTGAGCGTGAATGATCAGCCCTGTGATGGACTGGCCACCCGTCCAGGGTGTACCCCAACCCGATGTCCGCTGGGATTGGCTCCCTAAGGCCACACACATTACAGGTACTGCATTCAGTTTTGCAAACATAAAACAAATGTTGCACGCTTTATCGTTTATTGTGCATGTGTGTGCATGTGGTGCACTAACCGGTAGGCCATAGCCAGGGCCCAGGCACCAGCAGCACAGTACAGGGAGTCCCGGACCTTGGCCTCCTTGCAGGTGGAACATGTTTTGACCGGGAACAGGCCTGTGTTGGGACTCTGGTAGTTCAGAATCGTTGTTTTGACTGGATGGAAAGAAACAGAGAGAGAGAGAGAGAGAGAGAGAGAGAGAGAGAGAGAGAGAGAGAGAGAGAGAGAGAGAGAGAGAGAGACAGCGGAAGTTGTGACTCAACAGTTCTTGCAAAAATGACAATGGCACCCACATTAGTTGAAACACCAGTGACGAAAGCATCAGTAACACACAGCACTGATCCATTAGCCTTTTACAGAACAACTGAAGTGGCTCTAAAATTACTCTTAGTAGCAAGCTAAGAGTGATGCGCAGTTGTGGCCCCCACTCTCTGGAACTGTCTCCCTTAATTATAAAAAATGCTGACTCAGTATCTCGCAATGTACTTTATCCTGAAATGTGTGATTGCCCTCTATGTAACTTTTATTGTTTTCATATTTTTATCTCCTTTAACTATGTATTTTCTTATTGTTTCCACCTTACAACACCTTGTTACCCAGGTTTCGAAAGGTGCTTTATAAATAAAGTTTACTTACTTAAATATAATCCCAAACAAGTCAAGAAGACGTTTACACCAGTATTCATTACTAGCCTTCTAGGATTCACTGTGCCCATGCACACATCTAATCACCTTAGTATGTCTGTTTTCACTTGTACACAGAAGCAGCATCACTCTAATCACACCTAAGTCAATCCGAACCATATACACTGTTTGGATGCTGATGTGCCAGATCGACTGTGCACCTTTTTTTTTGTTTTGCTGTGTCAGCTGGGCATCAGAAGCAGTGCAGTGTCAGACAAGAGTCATGCAGCATTTGACTACCAGCGGGTACTCTTTCTGCTTCTGGTCTGTTCGTTCCAGGGTACATTTGTAAAGTGTGGAAATATAATATTTTTTCAGCTCCTCAAGCAGGGTTACAGCTCTCTTAGTCTGCTGGCACTGCCTGACCTGTGACCTCCCACGGGCTGTGCAGCTGCTGCCACTGCCTCATCCTCTCTTCTGCGTTCCACTTATGAATATTCAGGTTCAAATAAATTAAACTGAAGCACATTTGATTGTGTTCAGTTCAATTTAGAAAAAGGCTGGGCACAGGAATTTGGCAGACAATTATTTTTCTTTGATCAAAGTAAGCTCAAATTAATGTAATGAAGTCAATGGGAGCAGAGCTCTTTCAGTTGTTTTGAGTGTGACAACAGATGGATGCCTATTCAAACAGAGTAAAGTGTGAACTGTGATATGGAAAGTGTGGCTGCAATAGACGAATAGTAACAATTCCTAGAGGAATATCACTTGGAGCCACAATGCCATTGTTTAGCTTCAGAAGACTTTGACTGTGCTGCACAATCTGACACAGAGTTGGTCTATGTCCATGTCAGTGGTGTGCAGTAGCTGACTTTGACCTCTGATCTCCCTGTGAGGGACTTTGCCATTCTTAAATATATGTAAGCCACTTAGAAAACATAACATTGAATGACCTGCAGTGTTTCTTTACTTCTGCATTCTGCACCATTGGAACATCAGAGTAGAAATGAAGAAATCGCCCATGGAAGCTTCCTCATGTGGTTCATGTTTGCACCTCAAACATAAACTTTAACCCAACATCTTCTTCCTTAAAAGTTGCCTGAGAAAAAAAAAAACTACATATGCTAATAATAATACTATAACTATTACTCACCTAAAGCTTAAATATTGCAGGTAAATATAACCTGCATGTATATTTTGTACAGAAATTCATGGTCTCCAGTGGAAGAAACTTATTCAGTGGATTTACATGGACTTAAGTAACAGGGTTACTTAGAGAAACTAGGTTAGATGGGTAACTGGAGAACACATAGTGTACTATACATATGCACTGCAGTTACCTGGTTACTGTAAATCCACCTATACATTCAGCATATCAGTCAGTTTAATTCCTCCCTTACACCCAAGCGTCTTTTGGAAGGCTTATTGATTTTAACTGTAGTGAAAGAAGACAACTTTTTTTTTGGCATGTGTCGGAGCAGACAGTGCAGTGAGAGGACAGACAGATAGAGAACAGCTTTTCCTCACAGCACAAATATGTTTGAATTTAACAGATAGTCACATGTTGGGGTTAGAGACTTACTTAGACTTTAAAAGGCTTTAATTTGACTCTGGTTGGTATAATTTTAAATGCTAGAACATATCACTCTGTGTGGTGATCTCTCTCATCCACCTCCCTGTCTCTTTGCCATGCACATAAGTACTTGTAAGTAGCCAATTAGAAACACAGTCATTCAGTATACGTGGCCAGGAAAAATCTAACTGGGTAAACATGATTTCTCCAAACAGAGAAAACAGGTTTCTTGTTTACGTGATAGTAACAGAATCAGCTTCCTGGAGAAAGTCAACTGTAACCTGATTACTTAAGTGCATGGAAATGACTCTTCCTCTAGTGCAACCAGTTGCCTTGACATCTTTTGACCTGTAAATCACCATATCAATGCTCACTGGGGTGAGGGTACAACAACAAAAATAAGTCTGAAACACTACAGTGCCAGCAGCAGCCAGTGTGAAGAGAAAGTACCAACGTGTATATATTATTTTGGTGTTACCAGAATGACTGGGAAGGTCTACAGTAGATAATGACAAAGGTCACTTCTGTGGAAATAAGGGAGACATTTTTCAGCTGAGGTTGTGACTACGACAATCTGACTGCATTAAAGAGGCGAGCGAAGATAAACTAAGATGGTTCAAGTTCACAAAAGTTCATGCTCAGCATCAGTTACTGAGGACAGAACAACGGATGAAAGCTCTTAATGCGAACAAATCGAGGCTCTCCAATAATATATGCTGAAATATTACCTGCTCAAACAGAAGGCCTCCGGGAAAGTAATTTATCTATTTCGCACCCCCCATCCCCCCACCCCACACACACACACACACACACACACACACACACTCATATCCTCCTCTCCTGCAGAGGTCCCCTCACTGATGACTAATCTGTCTGGAGGGATCATTTCATTTTTCATCAGAACATTATGCCGGAGCAAATGAAGGGGACATCCATTCTGCACTGTTGTTTGTTACAGAGCAAAAGAGAGACGGAGAGAGCGAGAGTGGTAGAAAGAGAGATGGATGGACACAGGGATCAGGGAAGGAGAGATACAGAAGATGTGTGTGTGTGTGTGTGTGTGTGTGTGTGTGTGTGTGTGCGTGTGACAGAAAAAAGAGCATGTATGTGTGCATGGGTGAATAAAAAGAGTTAAAGTAAAGGGTACTGGGAGATAAACAGGGGGTGGGAGTGTCAATCTGTTAGTGCGTGTGAGTATGTCTGATTGTGTGTGCATGTTTGTGTGTGTATTGGTCAATTGAAGGCGACAGTTACACTAGCAATGAGATAAAGAGGTCGATGGGGGGAATTGGGCAGAATATTAATAAACCTCTCAGGTAGCCCACCTCCAAGTGTCATGCTAATGAGGTGTGCACTCACATGCATGCACACACGTACACACTACTTTGTATCGCTAGTCTCAGAACATTAAAATGACTCATTCTGTATATAACCCTGGATTTTATAAAGTAACTCTATTTGAAAAGATGAACCGTGAATATAAAGTGGCCCACATGCAAAGACTAATATAGTCACTGATTTTTTTGTCCTTGTACGGACACTTGGTCTCAGCATAGAGTAAATTAAGTGTAAACACGCATGCTTAGAGACAGGGACACACACACACACACACACACACACACACATACACACACACAATCCCCTCACGATTCATCTGGATTGCTCTCATATGTTAACCAGTAATAGGACAGTGCCATTGGGTATAGGCTAATTTTGACTGTGGCAGAATGTGAAAGGCTAAAAGATGTACTGGTCATCATACACACCAGAAACACACACTGGTTCATCTCAATGTGCTGTCTGTCTTGTTAACAACAAGTGTTGAGGGAGCTGTGGCCAAAGATTCATTATCTGTTCTAGAAAGCCAAATCTGTCATGATAGTATGTAGGAGCTTCTTATTTTCAGATTATAGGTCCATTGAGGGCTGCACTTGTAGTTTCATATTTTCTGGAACATACCTCATGACAAATCAAAATACAGATCTTTAACTGTGCTGTCAATAATGATGAATATTGACTAAATTATTATCATCAGCATCAACAGAGGGAACCATGATAACATACAATCGGCCTTTAAGAGAAAATAAATACGTCCAAAATTCCATCCGCATAATATGTCAGGTCAAAAAGTTAAGTCAACTGTATTGAAAAAAACAGAATAAAAAGAGTTGAGGTGCTCCTATACCACTCTTTTAACTGTGAGGGACTCGATGTTTCATCTTCTGTGACACAGTGCTGTGGAAGTCATCATTAGACGCAGAGTATAAACGATGAGAATGCTGAACGTTGTTCATTTTCAGCCAAGTTTCTCCGGATGCAAATCAACTGTTGTTGGGAGTTTTCTTCCTACCAATCCATCAAGCTAATGTCCCACTAAATCAGCAGCTAATGTCTCAGACTCACACAATCTGCTCTTTTACAATGGGCCATTTCACTGCACTGACAGGGAGGAGAAAATGAGAGAAGATGATGAAAAAAAAAAATACAGCCAGATAGATTGAAAAGAGAAAATAGAAATAGAGAGCAAAGATACAGTCAGAAACAGTGAGATTATATTTGTACACCCCCAAAGCACATGCTAAAGGAAAAATATGGAAATACACCAACTGTGATGTTCATTGTTCATGCCAGTCTTAACATTAACTTGTCCGTCTACTTCTGCTGATGCTGATATAATATTTCCAGCAATAAAACATCTGTGACATGAGTTACTGTGTAATGAAGTATGAATGAACTGGCTACAAAACCCCACTTGTCACAAAATGCTGACAGAGTAGAAACAGATAACTGAACTTCCATAGTGAAATATATACATTTTAATGGAATGATTCATCACTATAGGAAATATACTTCTTAGGTTTTGGCAATATCCAAAATGTAATATCTTGACACTGTCCAGCCCAGATGTTGCTATATGTGATATATGATGCCATGTTGCTTACTGTACAATGTACAACTGCTGTGGGAGCTTACTGTACAATGTACAGTAAGCAAAGCAGTGAAATGAGGGTTGAACTCAGCGACAGGACAGACTGTACAAACTGCAAAGAAAAAAAATTGATATAATGAAAAATATTGCATATGGCAGGAAATATCATGATATTCAATATTATTGAATATCGGCCCAAGTCCAATACTTATTTGCTTTATTTTCAAGAGTGAGATGAGAAGAGAAGATCAATATCAATCTCATGTCTAGAACAAGCTCAAGGCAGGAGGTGATGTTTAGTTTAGTTTAGCATGAAGACTGGAGGCATGGGTAAACAGCTTTCCTAGTTCAACATGGACGCTGTGTTGTCATAATAATAGATAAAATAATAAGATATATAAAACATACAAACAAATCAAAGTAAAATATAAATTAATTTAATTAGGCATTACATGATAAAAGCTTTTTTATAAAAATGTGTCTTAAAAAGTGAGACAAAACAAGGTTGTTCCAAATTATGAGGGTCCTAACAGTAAAGGCCCTGTCTCCTTTGATTTTCACCCGAGACCTTGGAATGGCCAGCAGTGCACCACCAGAGGATCTCAGACTGCGTCCTGGCTCATAGGGGGATAAAAGCTCAGAAATATAGAGAGGGGCCAGCCCAAGCCTGGCCTTAAAAGAAATTTAAATAATATTTAAGTCAATCCTAAAATAAATGGGCAGCTGGTGTAAAGATGCTGAGACCGGGGGGATGTGAACACATTGTTTGGACTGAGTTTGGAGCTGAGCTGCAGCATTTTGGACTAACTGTTGGAGGTGGATTGATTTCTGACTGAGACAGGTATATAGGGAGTTACAGTTGTCAAGGTGGGAGAAAATAAGAACATGAGCGAGTTTCTCCAGATCTGTGGCTGAAATAAAAGACTTAATGTTAGCTATATTTCTCAAATGAGAAAAACATGAATGCACAACTTTCTTTACCTGTTTTTTTTTTTTTTTGTTTATTTATTTGATAGGCATAATACAATTTTACATACTAAAACAAAGCAACAAAGCATGAAACTAATGTGTTGCACAAAGAGTTTATAGCTATTGCTGATTCTTGACTCCTGTCTCTAGTTGGGCTTTTATGTGTATAATGGAATTTTGGCTGAAGACTTAACATAATTTGCTAGTTCACTAGTTTCCATGATTTGAGGTCTTTTTGCTGAGGGACCAAGTACAATGACCTCAGATTTTTGTGTGATTTCATTGGTGGAAGTTGTCTGACATCCAGTATTTTATTTCAGTAATACACTCATGGAGGATTGCTTTGTTGGACTGGTCACCAGGTTGGACTGGAAGATAGAGCTGAGTGTCATTGGCATAACAGTGAAACTGGACATTATATTTGCAGATGATGTCACTGAAAGGGAGCATGTAAGTGGAAAATAAAATGGAACCCAGGATTGAACCCTGGGGGACACCATTATTGTTCATAAAAAAATATTTACACGATGTAACTCAAACCGCATATTGCCATTTTTTATCATGTTTTAATTTGTGTATGGATTAAACAAACAAGATATGGCAGAGTTTTATAGGTGCTGGTGGCTTTTTTCACTGTGGACAGAGCCATCTTAGCTAGCTGTTTCTCCCTGCCTTGAGTCTTTATGCTCTGTACTGTACTGTATGCACAGACTGACAATGATATCAAACTTTTCAACTCACTGTCAAAGAGAAAGCATATCAGCTTATTTAAGTATATACGTTATATAAGTGTTGTGTGTTTTTGTTGCACACAGGTCCACAATATACAGGGATGTTTATTTGCAAGGAATCCTTTTTTTGGGCAGTTTAATGCCTTTATTGTCAGAGAGAAGATGACATGCAGCAAAAGGCTCCAGCTGGATTCAAATCGGGCCACTGAGGTAAGGACTGAGCCTAAGTAGTTTGCGCTCTACCAAGTGACTCTACTGGCCTGAACTGGCTGAACACAGCAAAAGATGAGGGAATCTGAGAAGCTGAAAAAGAAAAAAAGAGAAAAAAATAAAGGACAGAAAAAGAATCAAATATTTAAAACAATGTGAAGAAAAGACAACTCAGATAACCATATGTTTTTGCAATAAGCTCTTAATGACTATATAAAAAAAAAATTGTTTTCTCCAGTCTTTAATCGGTGCGAGCCAGACGGCAGAGCGATAGTGCCTTCTGCCTCTAGTATTATCAGGAAGCAGCGTGAGTCAATGGAGTGTGGCCACATTGCCACATAAACAAGGAACCATAGGAAAGTGTGGGAGTGAAAGAAGAGGGGAGAAAAAAAAGAGAAAGAGGTGATGGAGAGATGAACTATGAGAGATGGAGGTAAACTTTCCCCTGTTATTCTTTCCTTGATAATGGAAAACAAGACCCCTATCACAACAGCAGTGTAAGCTTAATACTCCTGCCTTCGACTGAGCTGGGGGCGGCTGTGCAACAAAACAACAAGGAAAGAGAAAGGAGGAAATATGTAACTGGTTTGATTTGTCATTGTCACCCCAACCTCTCCTCTCTCCACCCCTTTTCCTCCCTGAAACTGAGAGAACGCAGGTATATTGGCAGGCAGGTCTGGGTGCCGGTGATAACAATGTTGGCTTTGTTCCCCGCTCGAATTGGACAAGCGCTTCCAGCCGCCACCCAACACAACAATTAACAAGCCCAATGTTCAACGCTGCGTTTTCAACATACTGCAATCTGGCGGCAGCTTTCCTCTGTAAATCTATAAGGGTTTCAATGCAGCTGATGCTGGAGGCAACGCTGTGCTCGCTGATAGCAGCAAATCTGTTCCAACGGACAGCTACACCTGTTGCACACTGAGCTCTTTTTATTGTCTTCTGTTACTTTTCCAAACACATACACATGCAGCTTAATACAGCCACGCGGCATCTAACACACACACACACACACACACACACACACACACACACACACACACAGACAGACACACACACACACACACACACACACACACACACACACACACACACACACACACACACACAAAAACATGCTGCCCTGTCTTCATCAGGGCAGACCAATGGGCTGTGTCATATCTGCCCGAAGTGTATTCATGTGGGAAAACGGTTGATCCAGACCAGGAGAGTTGCTTTCACACGGGACAGGATGCATTAACAACCCCTCAATCCACACCTGGCTTAGAGAAGTAACAGCTTACTTCTGGAAAAGCTGTAATTTACATTTAAGTCTTAAGTAAATCCACCGCCTGAGCCGAATCCTGACCCAAAGCTGTTATTTGTCTGTCTTGTTAGTTTTCTTTTCTACTGTGATAGATATGCCCCTATGAAATGTATATCAGTTTGACATTATTTAATTTTTTATTAAGGGTACTGTGACTTTTAAGTACCATAAACAGCAACGCATATGAACATTCTATATTTGGGAAAAACTATATTTACTGAGAAAGAAATGTTATATATTCTGTACTGAAGCAACTCTGCGGCACAGGTTGTGTATATGGTTCCTTCACACTAGGTGCTTCTAGCAAGCACCGTCTCGTTGCCAGCTTCCTCAATTCAACATGTGTGACTAAATTTGGATTCAGTTTACGACTTGTTTGGAGTTATCAGCTCTGCAACTCTTAAATATGCAGCAGTCAGTCGCCACCAACCCAGATGATGTAACTGTTTACACATGATCCAGGATTTGTAGATGAAGCTGGTGTAGGGTTGCAGGGGAGAGAACAAGTGTCTGTTGAACATTTCAAAACACGCATCATCATCACAGCCTGTGAAACAGTAGCATGCTGTGCTGTGGACTACACTGTGTTCTGCAATCACTTAAATGTCATAGGTACAGAGACACTGGCAAGCTCCAAGCAGGCATGACATGTGTTATGTGTCAGGTTTTTCCACATCTCTACAACTACACACAGTACATAACTACAGGCAAATGTAGCTTATCAAATATGTAAGATCACAGATCATTTGTCTTAAAAGAAGCAAGAAAACCATTATAAAAACCCTAAAGAACTATAAATGTATGAATTTCCTCCTGGTCTACTGTTCTGTGTCTGTTCGTTACCTCAGAAAAAGCAACTGAGAAAAGAGCAGCTCGTGTCCACAGTGGCAAAACTAGCCCTGATCCTCGGGGACAGCATCCTGAGCTGTATTACCAGAATCTAACAGCCACACACAGCCAGAGGCAACACATGATCCCTACTTCTGCACACTAAACCCAACCCAATCTGATTAGAAGAAGTAGCATGTTTGGCCCATCCCCTCGTTTTGCTCCTTAGCTCCACTCGATATTGATTTTTACTGTGAAATAAAAAGGAGAATGGATCTAGTTTGTCACCATAAAGCAAAATAAACACAAAAGAAACACTTTATATATATATATATATATATATATTTTGGTTTGTGACCCACAATTACTGCAGTTCCATATTTGGCTTTGATAAAAACAGTGTACCTAGGCTTGCGAGCTGCACTTTCACATACTTAAATTCATAGTACTTCCTAAACACAAACACCTGCAACTTTTAAATTATGTTATTGCTTGTTTCACTGTGTCTTTTGGTCCATGTCTTTCATGAACTACTACATCTTCTCCTCTCATCAAGGCTCGTAAAGTGTGTGGCGTAAACACAGACCATTCTCACAGCAGACATTTTGACTCATCAGACACAGGTGTAGCAAATAAGATTAATAATGGCTGCATTCACTTTAGGTGCTGCAGTGCCAGGGCCCTGCTATTATACATGCTGGCTCACTGGCATTGCTTACTGGCGGTAACTAGGTGGAATGAAACCATCATTAATGTTATTAGTTACACATATACTGTTTGGAAAATGACAAATAAAGACCTCGTCAGGGAAAGGTCTATCATTAGACAGACTGATCTCAATTTGTAGTGAGTGTACTGGCATTGCAGCAACAAATCTGACAGCAATTTGCTCACATTTCAGATCTGCTGTTTAACCTTCTTTAACCCTTGGCCCAGTCACACAAGCATTTTTAAACAGCAATATTTCACATCAAATTCTTTTTCTTTTCTTTTTTTATTTTTTTTACTGGGCTCTTCACCTCTTTAGTAAAGCTGCTTTCACTTTGTTGATATCCAAAGGGATAATCTTAGTGATACTATATGTTTAGCTGTGAGGCAGTGAGGTGTGGTTTCTTTGTGTGTACTGGGAGGTAGCACTCGCTGATTCAGTGCTGCACTCACAGCTGCTGCTAATTTAGTAATCACTACTAATGTGTATTTATCTCTCCTGTAGTGAAGCTCCAGTTTCCTTTACTGCATCACCATATGTAAATCTGCCACTTGTTGAGTTTGTGTCCTTCCTGAGTTTTTCTTAGCTACCAACTTTAAACTAATGATTTGCAACAACCTTTTGCAAATGTAGGGATGACTTTATTTATTTATTATTATGTTTTGCTTACTTTATAAGCATGTGCAATGTTGACCATATTCCCTTGCCTGTTTTACACCTCAATTCAAATGTGTCGATCTATATTAGCAAATCTTGTCAGTTACTCAACAAGTTTAAATGGCAGTTCTAGCTTGTGGACATAGCTTTATTTGAGTGCTGTGTAAATCTCCATATAGTAATGCTAACATTGTACCTAGTAAACATAATAACAGTTGGTGCAACCAGCTCCTGGGTTCTTAAAGGTCCCATATTGTATAAAGGTAGATTTTCGTCTCATTTTTGATTATAATTCAGGTCTAGGTTGTATATTAATATTGTGAAAGTATCAAAGCCTCAGTCCACAGAGAAATGTACACAGCCTGTATTCAGAAACTGAGCCTTAAAAACAAGCCGTCAGGACTTCTGTAACTTTATGATGTCACAACAAAGCAGTCACTGCCAGGACTTGGTTTCTCTGAGTGTTTACCTGTAATCTGCTAGATTTTTATTCGATCACGAAGAACAGTCAGTCGACCTGTTGTTACCAGAGCTCCAGTGCTTCTGTAACATCCAGTAACCCCCTAGCCCAGTTTTACCCGGCCAGCCGAGAACAGTTTGTCTCTAAACAATACTGTATGTCTGCAAGATGCAGTCACGATACCCAAGACTGCAATTTTGGAATATCGACAATGGCAAAACACAGTCGCATACATTAGCTCCATGTTGGCCATGTTGCAGCCGGGATGCATGTTTTCAGAGAGAAAAATGATCAGTTCCTGGAACACGGTGACAAGAGGAGTTTTTCTTTCTAACCTGTATGTAGTTTGCAATCATGCATACTGCATTTGGTAGAACTGTTGATTTGTTGGTTCACAGCAGTGCCTTTAGTTTCGGATGACGTTAATTTTAGGTAACCCCCGCTTCACACTATTGATAGGTTGACAATAGTGAATATGTGTACTTACCGGCACTGTAGTAGCGGTCCAGTTTCTCCCATAGGGGCTCATCCTCACGCTGAAGGTTGGACAGCTTAAGAGGTTCATAGATGGAACCTATAGAAGAAAACATCTGTTAGATGCAAAGGGGCATGCTCTCTAATCAGTAACCAGTGTTAATCCACTCCAAATATTGACTTACAACATTTTGTCCTAAATTGATGTATTGGTTTTATGTCTTAAGGACTAAAATGGAGTAAGGTGAAATCAATAATCCATGGGGTTTCAACTTAAAGTTTCATGGTGATTCTTAAGGTTTTTCTTGGGAGTCTTGTATTTTATATTCCAGTATATTTAAATGAAAATGGGTCTTCAGATAGCAATAGCTTGTGGATATCTTTCTGTAATCAAATCTTACTGATTCTAATGAATATAAGAGAAAATGAGCACCAGAGTAAATAAAAAGAAAAGGCAAAAGAAGAAAAAACTACTAAACACATGCCATCAGTAAATTTGTTTTTTCACTGCAACACACCGCATCTCAAAGTGCTCGACAGACAAAACAACATTCAGGCCACAAGCTAAAAATTCTAATTGTAATATGTGACTTTCCACCAGATATTTCCTCAGAGCTGAGAGAGTTTGAGGGAAACCCCCATCTGTTATACTTTCTCGATTCTTGGACACTTTACACTTTGCTGAGATTTGCATTTTAATAGGTTCGACCTTCGGTCAATACCACAGGTACTGAAAAATTCACATTCTAACTGAAATTAGCATAATTTCAATCAGCTTAAAAGTTGCAGGGGACAAAGCCAATTCATCTCTTTTAAAGATAACACTATAAAAGAGCATAGAGGAAGTCCAATATTCCAATTTTAATTTCTAACATGAGATCAGACAAATGTGCGCTGTTGGTGTTTGGCTGGTTTTAAACAATCCCATGACTAACTTCAGTGATGCAGACATTGAACACTCTTACAGACACAGTAAACTATAGGACTTCATTTATACTGTAAATGTATTTTGTGTAATTTTTTTGAAATAGCTAAACCCACATAAAACACACTGTACCAACAAGATCAATTCACAGTAAGGTAAATATACTGTATAGTATTACACTATTTTGCACATCCAGATTCCAAACAGTCCAAGAGGGCACAAGTGTGTAACATATTTTGTTTTTAAAGTGATAACAAAATAATTGTCATGATTTCAGTCAACTTCACAAAATATTTTTTAAAGACCATGAGACTATTATTTCCGTATGATCTTTACAGGTCCCCCTGGTCTTCTGTGCGTGGCTGACTGCATTGTTTTGCTCAGTTCTGCTGCCACTACTTACCAAGTCTATGAACTTTCCGATGAGGCCGGCCAATCGCAGCCACTGAACCAGCCATTCTCAAAAGGTGAAATTAAGGCCAATCGTCTCTCTCAGCTAAATCACAAATCTACAGCAATTCACAGGAAGGAGTTAGTAGCACAGAGTTAGATTTTAGACATGCATGAATCAATGATGAATTACAACCTGGGGTGATGATGATCATGAACAACATGCAAAAAAATTATACTGCATTGTATTTGCTTCAGAATTAAAGTTATTCTAACCATTGAGAGATATAGAATAATGGTGAATTATTATATGATGGTAATGTAATTAAGAAAAGATCTTAACAGAATAACTATGTCTCTAAATAAAGACAGTACCTGACTAGTTATTGCCAATAATGCTCCATAACATCCTACAGAATGCTGTACTGCTGTGTTAATACAGCCGTCAAATGAAAACTGGGATAACAGGTGCAAGTTGTTAGGTTAAATTTAATTTAAAATTCAGAATTTTTGCACTAAGATTAGGATATATTTTCCTTCTATTCTCTATGCAAACTGCCTTTTAGCAGATACTGAATTTTCAAGCGACAGCAGTCTTTATGACACTACTTGATTTATGGGGGAACAGTGTTATGAAATCTATATTTAGCACACTAAAATACTCTTACTACAGTTAAAAATTACAGGTGGGATAGCTAGTTACATTTACAATGACACAATTATATAGATTTATACCCAAAAGGTCTGGAAAGACTAATTTATGGTGTTTTTCTCAGTTGTATCATTATGTAGAAGTTATGGTGTTCCTACATGTGGTGATATATAACATTTGCTGTGATGTTTCTATCCCTACATTTTATAACATCCTTTAATTTGTTATAATGAGATCACCAGATACCGGTGCAAGAAAAGCACAGCTTTCACAGGGCCTCTGGATAAAACTTACACCTCATGCAGCGCACACAGTAGGCTACAGTTAACTATGGGTGAGATATAACAGCGAAAGGAGACCTGTTGAGAAGTTCTTAAAAATAGCTCCTGAGCGCTGCACATTTACACCTCTGACCTTTCATGCTTGTACCGTCACTGCAGTGGACAAATTAAATGGACACATTAAGTCACATTTAACCCGGTATTCGGTGGCTTTACAAGCAGACAGTTTCACACAAGCGCTGGCACAAAACACACGGAAGGACACAGTAGGATGTCATGCAAAGTAAAAAGTCAGACCTGATCTTTTTGATCGGGCTTTGAATTCCAGGAGTTTCCAACCGACATCTGCCAGGCTCGCCATGTTTACACAGCCTCAAATTTGCCAGAACGTTAAAGGATTTCCGGGATCATCCTTCAAAATAAAACAAGCAGCATGGCTCCCGATCAACCATTGTTATGAACAACATAAATGTAAAAAATTGAAGTAGCCTTTTGGTAAGTCACTCATTACTGTTTAAGCAAATTTTCACGTCATATAAGATAGTATTATGGTCTTATATTCGATATAATGTGTTTACCTTACCTACTGCCCAGCTTGATAAATGTTGCGCATTTATGCTGAAAGTAAATTTCCGTCTTTTCCGACTTAGCTTAAGCTAACTCTCTTTAGCTTGATACAACTGCCAACTGTCAAACTACCCCGGAGTACGACACTAACGTAAACGAGGAAATGCAAATATCGCATTGTTTATTCTCATATCATTGCATTAGTCCCAAATCTTACCAATGAAATGAAAATAGCAGTACATATATCTGAATTTAAAATTGATATTTAACACAATACGTGATTTTTTTTTTAAAAAAAGCTGCTGTTTCACCCTGTCGTAAAGCAGAGTGCCGTATTGCAGTTGGTGTTGTTGTGAGGAGCTGAACGAGCAGAAGGATGTGGATATCCAAATCAAATATTTTTGCATTTCTGTTACTTTTTGTGATACAAAACAGCACATTTGCTCTTCAGGATGTAACGGCTGACCTTTTCGGTACCGAAAATTCCGGGACGGTGGCAGCGTTTGGAGATTTTAACTCGGATAAACAGACAGACATCTTCATCATCAGAGAACGTATGTTAATGCTTCAGTACTTTCTGTAGTGTTAGCTAATTAGCAAAGTACGTATTGTGTCATAAAATTACGTACGGTGGAATTGTAATGTAGGCATGTCCCGATAATAATGGATAGCATTGTGTATATATTGTGTATCATGTATTGTACATCACAACATCAGCTGTATAATTCCATGTATCTGTTAAGTGTGTTTAGCGTATGTTGCGGTGCTACAAGCTCTTTCCTGTATCGTTATGAAAAAGACTGAGCGGCTGTGGTGAAGATGAACTGAGCTTTAATGAATATAAATGCCTGTGTTGACTTCTTACTGTTCCAGAGTCTGAACTGCTGATATTCTTGGCTGACTCGAAACCACCTTACTTCAAGCCTAAAGTCCAAATCTCTAAACAAGTTTTGCCAAGGTAAATATGTTACAGTCAGTGCGTTTTCCCTTTCAGTTATAATGTGTAAATCCATATACCTATGATATGTGACATGCCATTTCATTATTTCTTTTTGTTCCGTTGTACTGAGGAAGTAACTGATGCCTCAGAGTGGTCATGTTTACTCTGTGGGAGGGAATGTTTTACATAAGAGCAGAGAAAAATCAGGAACGCCATGTGATGACTCTCATTTTAATGGACAATCTTCCCCCAGTTCCAGGGACACTATCATCACCAGTGTGGTTCCTGGAGACTATGATGGAGACTCTCAGATGGATGTCCTTCTTACAGCTGAGATCAACTCCAAGCCAGAAACAATTGTTTTCATCTTTTGGGGGAACAACCAGACATTAGGTACAGCTCCACCTTTTTAAGCAGATATGATTTGATCAGTCCCAGCATCCTCATTGTTGTTGTTATTTTCTTTTTTTCAGTGCCATAAATTATCGTACATATACTGTACTACGTAACAAACTGGGACTATGGTCACCTGTTTCTGTGTAGTGGAAGTAAAGTTGAGTTGATCATTTTCACAGTACACATTTCGACTTGTCACACAGGTGTAATTCATAACATAACTAACTGCTGCATTGTATTTCAGAAACTGCGGGCGTGGAGCCATCTTTATATTTATTAGTTCCACCATTTACTGCAACAACAACTTGGTTGTAGAGTCTGTTGTGGAGAATGTATATGAATCTGATTCATGTGGAAATGATAAAGATAAAACTACTTGTAAAGTATAAGATAGACAAACTTTTTAAAGTGAAGGGAAAAAAATCAGGTAATGCTGATGAAGTAATCAAATCTGGCAGTCAAATGAAAGAAACTCGTGTGGTTGCACTTTCAGTACAGCAAGCTCACCTTGTGTCTTTTGTGAATTAAACTCTTGCAAAGTAGACAAAGTGTTAATTTAGGCAGGTAGTTCAAAAGCATAAGTCTTTCTCAAATGCCCTCTTATTATCATTGGCCTTTTTCACAGGTAGGAAAAGCACTGGAATAAATACCATCAGTGATGGTGATGGCTGATTTCCATTTAGCTGTTTCAGTTCCGGGGGCTTGGTACTCTTACAATATCATGGCCTACTGGGACACTTGAATAGAATACAGCCTGTCTGACCTGTTATCATTCAGTATAGAGCAATAACCATAATCTAGGAAACAATAAAATTACTTTACAATATACTGGTACTATAATGTGGTGTAAAGTGATATATTTTTTTGGATATTTACTGTTTAGCCTGATTTGAGCAGTCCACAGATTTTCTTTGGTGTGTTTTTGTCAGACCAAGCATTACTGACTTCTATGCATCTTCTGTAGATATGGGTGGTTGGCTCATGCTGAACAAGACCTTTACAGATCAACCCCTTGTTATGGAGTAAGTATCCATCTGAATGGTTTTCACATAAACTCTAGATATTTTTCTTATACTGATGTTTATGGAAAAAATAATGATTCCTTATATTTAGTTTTGCTAGATTTGTATGTTTCCAATCAAACATTTTGAAATATTGTTTGATGTCAAAACACATGTATGATTTGTATATCTAACCTCAGATAAGATTAGGATATACAGTTATCAGTTTATTAGGCACACCAGTGTAATCAAATGAAAACTATATTTGAAACGCCTCAATATGATGCAGTCCAGTACAACAACATTACTGAGTATGGCCTTAAAAACGACTATAGAGTTGGGTCTACATCTGTCAACACAAAACTCAACACAGTAAAGGATTTACTGCAGGGCTATAGCATTAGTTTGTACAATATTTATCTAATAAACTGTTAACTCAAGTTTTAATGATATGTGTTGATTTAATTTCAATTTTAAAAAATTCCCACAGTTTCAATGGGGACATGATCCCAGATATTTTTGGAGTCACCGACGGGAAAACCACTGAAGTCTGCTATCTCACCAACAGGTAATGTAATTCTCAACCTCACTTGCAATTTGCTGTTTATTTCTTTCACTCTCAGCTTTTAAATCCTGCTGTTGCCTCGTGGTTTTTCTTTTCTTTAGAATTCCAGTTTGGCGGAATGCACTGAGTTCACCTGTCAACATGCGCATCCCTCATTCCAATGCTTTCATTGACCTCAACATGGACTTCACCGCTGGTAAGTCAGTGATGTTTTAGCAATGTTCATACATGAGAAAAATATGTAAATTCTTTGGAGGGTTTTCAGAGCAGACAGCATACTCTGCGGAGGAATTGTTATCAAATCTTTGCATTTTCCTGCAACATACAGTATGTATATTTTTACAATTGTAACTACACCTTATTTTAGATTTGACAAAAAACTCATACTTTTTTAAACACCAGATTTCATAGCCTAAGTGGTCATGTAACCTGGTGAACGTGTGGGTTTGTGTGCGAAGATAATTAGATAATTGGAGGCAGGCAAATTGGAGGCTAAATTTGAGGTGATGTGACACGAGGTGATCAAGAGTTTTTTTGTTTTCTTTTATTCTGTTCTCCTGTTTCTTACTCTTGAGTAAAGGGGCCCTTTTACATGAGTCTATGTGACAAATTACACTCAAAAACTCTAGGAAATGAGTCAGACTTCCTGCTTAATATCTATCAAAGTGTTTTGAAATGTTTTTTTTATTTTTATTTTTTTATTTTTTTTAAGTTATTTTTTCGGGCTTTTTGTGCCTTTATTGATAGTGCAATAGAGAGAGACAGGAAATGGGGAGGCAGAGAGAGGGGGAATGACATGCAGTTTTCTATATTAGGACCATGGTGAGCATACAGAAAGACCCTGTTTAAAACACTAACACAAAGCATCTTCCCTACTATTGCCTTGGCTCATGAATTTCATTTAATGTTTTTGATATTTTGTGGGTATTTCCTAACACTGAACCTGTGAGTGATCACAGCCACAGAAAATACAAACATGCTTAACTCCGATCAGACCCCACTGTCGGCTGTGTACCTCACATTCTTGAGTGCACATTGAGTCATGTGCCATTGATTCTCTACAACTGAGACATTAATCCATACCACATTCTTTTATTTTGTGGCTTATTCCTCCTCTATGGGCTTTCAGTGTTTCCCTACATGGATCAATAAGTATTAATGTGTTAGGAGAGAAACAAGTACAAAACACAATTGAGTCCTGCACTGAGTTACAAGAAGCTGAAATGGAACAAAGAGCAGCCATTGCTGAAATGACATGTCCTTTGGGGTACTAGCATCTTGGGAGGCGGTTTTTGAAAAAGCTTGTAATTCTGCACATTTAATTACATGCTATTCCCTATGGAATAGCATGCCTTTGGCAGATTTGGTATTTTTGATCATACATGTCTGTATCCTCTAAAAAGCTACATACCATGAAGTCTCAAGTGTAATCTGCAATGTCATAACAACGTACAACTTGAAGCTAAAACACTGTTCATGGCCTGAACATGCTTTTTTTAAATTTCACATCATACTGCTTTACAGTAGTTCCACTGGTTCTGAACTTGAAATGTCCACCCTCATAGGTGCAATCACATGTCTTAGTATTAATGCACTCGTTGGACAGCTGGCTGGAGGTACACGTATTGAAATAGGCTGGTCATACCTAATAACACATCACACTTTAAATAACTCCAGGAATGGATCAAACATCGCTGCATCAAAGTAGACTAACCCATAGTAGTTGCACGGCTCTTTTCCACGATAAGAACTTAATGAACTTTAACGTGAAGCTTCTCAGAACCTGAACTTTTAAGAACCTGTAAGGTTTTGGTTCTTTGGTTATTTATTTAAATAAAATATTTGGCTGTTTAACTTTGCTAGTTTAGATTATTAAAAACTTGCAAATTAGTAAAAAGAATAAACACAAAAATCTGTGTGAAAAACACAAATTTCAGTCCAAAAACACTGTTAACAATTTATTTATTTGTTTGTTTGTTTTTGTCTATTTTAGTGGGACTGTGGTGTGTAGTTAACAGTTCATTTGCAGTTTCTTCACGATTTCCTCTGAATTTTCTATTACCTGAAGCATTTTCTGAGCTGTCTGTAACAGCAACAAGAAGACCCTGCTTACTGTGGATTGTAGTGATGAGTGTCCTCTTCTAGCTGAAAGCAAAACTTCTCGGTGCAATGAAAACATAAAATCTATGTCATCTGCTTTCTGATTTTTCGTTGAAAAAAATCCACCAAATTTTCTGATTCTGCCTGTTCTTGTAACAGAAATCTGATAGGATGTAGAAGTGGTGAAGGTGTAAATGTCACACAAAGGCACAAATTCACAGACATTGCTTCCTGAAGAACATTCCACAAAGGTTCCCCTGAGGAAACTCTAAATAAGAGACCAAATCATATATTTAATGCCAATGCCAAATTTAATGTCAATTTTCAGGTTGACTAAGAGAGAACGGAATTGCCATTTTCTTCACCAGTGAATGGAGAAATCACCCCATTCTTGTTTTACAGCATCTCACTCCTGTCCTGCCCAGTAAGTGTTGCGCTGTCACTTAGACTTATGGGAGGATTTTTTTCCCTTTGGAAACTAATCCTCGTGTTTAAGGTAATCAGAGAGGATTTAGTCATGTCATGCTCACTGCAGGTATCTTTTTGTGCCATGTGGTTTTATTCCCAGGGCTGTCACAGTTTAACCAGAGCAGATTTTAATTCATATTTAATCTGTTTAGGGATTATCACAATGTCAATAAACTTGCACTTTTTGTGGCAGATGTAAAAAAAAAAAAAATCCTGGTGACAATATTTTAGTGTTTTGTGGTTTGTTTTAAAAGTGATTGGATTGTGTTGAGGGTCATTGGTTTTTACTGCTTTATCAAGTGTACTACAACTCATCAGAGTGATGGCCTGCACATCAGCTTTCTTCTTTCACTTCCTCAATAGGCTCTGCACAGCCTGCCTCTGCTCTAGGAAATCACCTCTGACTTCTTTTCCCCTGCCCATGTATACACACACACACACACACACACACACACAAACAAACTCACACAAACACATAAAAACAGTGATGAATAAATCATTGTGACTTCTTAAGTGCATTCATGTACATTCAGTTTGCTGTGTGTGAATGTGCTGCAGGAAACAACAGAGTGTGAGGAGGAGAACCGGCTGTACATCTGGTGGATGTCAGACCCTGGCTGCCACTGACTGTGTGGGCATGCAGATGGAGGCAGCGAGAGAGAGAGAGAGAAAGAGGAAAGTAGGCAGTCAGTGAAGAAGAAATAAAGCTGAGCGGGAGAGGATGAATGACTGGATGAATGGAAGAAAAGGATGGATGGAAAGATAAAGGACAGAGGAAGGGTGGGAGGGGTATGAGCAAGGCGTTGGGCGAGTCTTCAGCACAGCTCAGCTCACTGTCTGCTATGACCACCTGCTCCTCTAAGCGGTGCCGGATGGAGCATCACTGTGTGTCTTAAGCAGGGAAAGACAATCTGGGTCCTGCTAGTTAGCCAGTTTAAGATATAGAGTTGGAAGCTTGTGGTGATGGGACTCATCAGCAGTCACTCATGTTTTTAAGGATTTGTGTTTCACCATAGCAAAATTAATAAGGGCATTGGGTTTCCCAAATGCCTCTCAGTATAATACAGTACACCGCAACCTACTGTAGAGCTTCCAAATGACCTTATAGACCTCAGGCAGTGCCTCAGTCTTAACTAAAACTAAACATGATAAGCTTTCAAGGTTATACTAATCACATACATGTTGTATTGTAATGCACAGGGTGTAGCTATAGCAGGTGTGCTTAATAAACTGGCAACCTTGTATAGTCTAAAAACACTTAGAAAGAAAGCCCTGTATATAACAATGTAACTGTTTACAACAAATATCAGCAATGCTGTTTCACAGATACTTTCTTGATTGTGTGTAGTCTTCCAGTGTTTGTTTCGGCTGAAGTTACACTGCATATAAGACGTCTCTAGTCACGTAATTCTGTCGCTTATAGCAATTAAATATGCCTTAAAGTTGTGTTATATTAATGAGTATGTGAGAGTATGAATGCACATTAATCTTAATTTATCTTTATTGAGACACGCAGAATTAAGTTAGTGTGGAAAATGCAAATTTCATAAACATGGAAAAATTTGAAAGTTTAAAAAGTTATATGAATTACACAGAGCCCTCAAAAGATATATCTGACAGAGGCATGTGGGACTAAATGTGTCTGTGTATTAATACAATTCAAGGTTTTTTTTCACTTTTTTGGCACTTTGGGTAATGGTGGAATAACAAATCCAAATAGAGCAGTTCTTGATGAAAGGGCCTAACTAGATCCATTCATCAACAGTGAATCACAGGACAACGTAATGTAACTCATGAAAACACAAGGTAGGCACAAAACAAATTGAGAAAACACTAATCATTAGTATTTGTAATGGAAATACCATAAATGGAGACAGCCCTTAAGTGGGATACCTTACCTTTCATGTTTTTAAGCAGCGTTTTTATGTTGAGAAGCCCTAAGTGTCCCCACTTCCACCTGCCAGTACAGTAATACCAGGAGGTATTTTGTTAGTGTGGTCCAAGGAGGATGAGGGCTGTTTCAGGGCTGTGTCACGACTCCAATCTCAGTCCCCAGTGTCATAGCTGTAAACAGTAGTGTATTGGCTGACCTCACTACATCAGCACTGCCAATGAAAGAAAGTCTGGAATTGTGTTCTGGCTGGTGTCAAGGCCTCATTTACCCCGCTTATTAGACTCTCCAGCCAACCCACCTGGTGGCGACATACAGCATATGGCTCATAATCTCTTTTGTTACTATCATCCTCCTCCAGCCAGTGTCTCGAACAGCAGCGCATTCATAACAGCTTTGTGTTGGTGCTGTTTTGTTTCCCAGCTATTTGGTGTTTGTCCTCTCACACAGAGGGATTTCAGGTCTCTTTAAGGAAGTTCCAGCTCATTCTGTGACTTTTGTGCTTCAGGCAAAAATAAATTACACAGTGTCAGGAGTTGTGGAACAGATAAAACATCATTTACATTTAAGAAAAGTTTAGGAGTTTAGGCTTGCAGTCCTTCCCACCGATCCACTGGGATGTTTCTCTGTAAGAGTAAACCATGCCTTAAACCTCTTTGCTGGTTATGGTTAGCACCTAGAAACATGCGTGTTGCCATATATTGCTATCCTTTCTTTGCACCACAAAAGCAAAGACATCATTAAGCATTGAATTGGCTTTGTAGATGTAGTTGCTCTGTTCTGGTTACTTTTCACCACAGTGACAACTAATTAGCAGGACAGCTTTTGCAGGACAGCCAGGAGGTTCAGGTTTATACAATAGTCGACTGATGTGAGCAGGTGCCTCAATAATCCTCAAAGCTTCTGTAATCATCAAAGCCAAATGACCACTGGAGATGCCCTTATTTTTTGAACGGTATACGCCGGGAATATTAGTATTAGATATGTCTCTGGTATAGGATAAGTAACCCGCAGGGACCCTATCACTTCATGCCAATTCAGTAAGAGCACCGCTGGGCTGGAAGCTATCAGGAAGCATGATAAGAACTTGTTTGAGGGAAAAGGTAGTAATTGCAAAGTAATTATAGATTCCATTTTGGGCAAAACATTCACAAAGACAGCAAAACTGGCATAAGAATCCATTGCTAGGCAACGGGTATGGTAATGCTCTGTGCAGCATCCAATTAAACTAGCTCTGTGTCGAAGTGGCTTGTTGATTGTCTGACTAATAATGCAGTGATGGTGGGGGGAAGAGAACAGATTTGCCACCTAACAAGGGTGGCCAAGAAGAGGAATTGATTATACAGGGATTAAGTTTACATTTGGATGGCAGAATGAGGCATTTTTAATAGCCATTTTGGTAATCGGGGCATCACAGAGAGAGACATTCACCCAGTGAGGAAGGACATTGCAGGCATTTTAAATAATAGTAATAGCAATTCGCTTCTATAATAATAATGATTGTAATGATGTTTTATTACCTCGCCTGGAGCTCTTATATGTGAGGCTAGTTCAGAGTTAAATTGAATGATGTGCAACCATCAAAATCAGCACTTCAACAAACAGGCTCATAAATATCAGCCCCATTAGACAGACAGCCTGATTCACTGCCTCAAAGCATTCCTGTGCTGATAGAGTAAGAGTCATCTTCATATAACTCTACCACATACTTGTATAGAAGTATTATAAAAGAAACAGATATATCAATGATGGTTTTCACATTGTGATTAACTACACCCAAAATAAATTATGGTTAAGGAGATCTTGATTAACTGTCAGCCTGTCTGATTCTAATAGCCTGACAAACTTAAAAGTTAAGTTTCCCCATCCACACAAATGGGCAAGGATTTGAAAAGCTCAGTTTTCAGTGGAGGAAAAAACTGGCATAGTGTGGATAGAAGGCCAAAACAAAACAGAATTAATTTGGGCTTATTTTCAAGAATCTAAACAACTGTCTTTTCAGTCTACACATTCCAAAACAGAGAAAAACATCTCCCAGTGCTAAAGCCTCGGCACCCACAGCCACATGTAACCTATATCTTCATTAGCAATTGCACAGTTGCATTCACTGCTGCTCCTCAGGTTTTAATTTCCCCATTTTATAGCGATTTGGAGTGAGCTCACAGGCGTGTAAGGAGGGCCTGGTGCGATGCGCTAGCCCTTTGAGGTGTGTTGTTTGTAACATCTCTGCCTCCAGGAAAGTTGGCGCAACGTCAAATGGGGAGAGACGCTGTGTTTATTTTGGTAAGCACAAGTGTTTTTGCAGATAAATGAGTAATAGGAATAAATGAAGCAGAGCATTTACTCTCTGATATCCATAGCAGTGTGACTATAGCCTGAGGTTGTACTGTCTCCCCATGTTCTGTCCAAAATAAATTCCCTTGTCTAGAAGAAAATACATGGACATGTACAAAGGGCAGTTGTAAATACTGAGTCACTTCTGTGACTGTGTGTGTCTACTAAAGTATTTTTGAAGAAATAGACATATAATATTTTGCCAGTGTCATCCTGCCCTCCCAATCCCAAACTTGTTCATATATAATAAAATATGTATTTTTACACATGCGGTGTGACTCTATGGATGATGGTCAGTTGGTCTGTGCACCATAAATTTTTGGTGCAGACACAAATGTGTCAACAACTGTTTTTTTTTTTGTTTTTTTTTTAACAGACATTCATGTACCCCATAGGATGAACCCTACTGACTTTGACTCAAACCCCATCATGCTATGATTTTTGGATTTTTAAGGGAAATATTTTGGCATTTACAAAATCGATTTGACTTAAAATTTGGTCAAGATGTTCTCTAATACCCAGAGGATGATTGTCGCCACCAGTAGGTTAACATTTTCACTTATCCAGTAAAATGTCTCAACATCTAGCTGATGGATGATGGACTGGCTCCAAATTTGCTATCGATAATCATGATTCCCAGAGGATGACTCGTTTGCAAATGTTGGCATACCAATAAACTAAATTAAGATGGTGAACATGGTACCTGCCAGACATCAGCATGTTGCATTGTGAGCATGTTAGTATGCTGACGTTAGCATTAGCCTTTTTTGGAAATTCTAGCCTCACAGAGCCACTAGCATGGCTGTAGACTCTTAGTCTTGCTATGGCATTGTTTACCTTTACTCATAAAGTATAAAGAGCAGTATAGAGCAACAGAATGTATGCTGAATTAAACAGTGTGAGATGGGTACTTAAGGTTACTGGTTGGATTTCAGCCTTTGATGTTGTGGTTGCACCATTGACCTCCAGAACACCAACACATGCCATTTTTTCTTTTACATTTTTACCAAAGACACAAACACGGTCGTCTTGATAATCGCTGTTAACCCAGTCTGCTGTGTCAGGTTTTTTTTGTGTTTATTCTGGTGCAAAGCCAACTGTGTTGTTATAACAGTCTTAATATGTGATCTACATTTTGTAAATTTAATTACTTTACACAAATAGACACACACAGACATATCAGTATAGTCAGTGCTAATACAATGTACGTTATTCCTGATGTTGGCACACTCCACTGATCCACGTACTGTATTCACACATACTTTGTTCCAGGCAATGGAAATAAGCTTTCCTATGCTTGTTACAGTAGTGAAGAATTTTATATTTACACACACATACACACACACACACACATACACACACACGCGCAGCATAAAGAAAGTGCAAAATAGGATGGAAAGTGTGTATATGTGTGGATGAGAGAGGGTTTGGCCATAATCCTCCCCACAGCTACTGCACCTACGTTGTTCCCTGTAATGGTTTTAGGAGATTATTTCTTCTGGGAATAGCATAGCTCCATTCTCTGCTTCTGTGTTTTGCCATGTTTGTGAATGAGCCATTTTGATAGATCAGGGTGGAAGTCACTCACTGTAGAGTAGGCCTACATATTGGCTTAGAGACGGATTTATTCTGCAGAGCCTTTCACTTTGTTGCTGGCCTGGATACTGCATTTTATCTGAGCAGGTGTGTGTGTGTGTGTGTGTGTGTGTGTGTGTGTGTGTGTGTGTGTGTGTGTGTGTGTGTGTGTGTCTGGTGGTTATGTGAAAAGGAGGGTGGTGGGTGTGCCCATCAGAACTAGCATCAGGGTGTAAATTACAGTTTATTGATGTTCCTGTAAGTGTTTGTGTGAGTATTGGTTGTGCATATGGGCATGTCTGAGCTCCCATCAGTGTGTAAGCAGTATGTAATGGGGCGGGCTTGTGTGCATGGTTGTGGTATTGAGTGTGAATCTTCATATAAACCAATGCGGTTGCCATGACATTGATAGACGGCATTCATTCTTTATTGAAAGTGTTGTGACAAAGTTACCAAGCCAGCCATGTTGTAGCCTCTGGGAAGAAATCTCAGTAAGAGAAAAGAATCTCTTAAGAGAATCTTTCAAGCCTCTCAGCTTCTGTCAGACATTTTAACTGAGAGGGGGAAATTGACTGTCAGATTTCACTGCATTAACAAGTGAAGTGTGTGTGATGGCACAGCTTACCCTGGCTGTTCTCTCTCAGCCGACAAGGTAGCAGTACAAATGTATATTTTTAAAGGTTTTCTTCTGTTCCCTCTTTCGACACTGTAGTAAATCGTCTCTGTGGGCTTTGGGCAAGTTTGGAAAAGCTCGTTTCACAGTCCGCTGGTTCCTTGCTAGAATAGGAACAGGGCCACATATCAATGGAGGTAGCCAGTGAAGATTTGGCTCCAACCCCACACAGTCCCGTCTGTCCCACACCTCTGAAAGGGACACTCTGACATTGTGCATTTTGCCACAAATATTAAGAAACATACGGAAAAGTTGTGCTCTCATGTAAAGGAACATTACAAACATTTAATCAATACGAATTTTCAGCAACACACAGATTATAAATGTATTAATTTAATATTGCCATCAGTGCTGTAACACCTGTCTTAGCGAAATGACTCTTCAGAATGCTATAATAATTAAGATTATATTAGAAACACCACAATCAAACAATTTCAGTATCTTCATCGTCATTGGTTGGCTGTATTTTCTAACTCTTTTAATGGTTTTACTGATAACTTTGAAGCTTTGCATGGACTGATGTCCAGTTATTTTTCCTCTCTGTTTATTCCTTGTGAGCCCTTGTTCTTTTCAGCCTTTGTTCTTCAGGCAGACACCTCCTAGCTATTCCCGCATTGTTGTGAGAGGCTAATGGTGACCAAGCTTTTGCTGTCAGGGCTGCACAGCTTTGGCATGACCTTCCTGAGGATCCCAGCCTTACAAAATTAGTATCATATTTTAAGCATTAACACAAAGTTTTATGTAGAGGTCTGCACAGGGCAGTCTAACCCAAAGATACAAGAGACCTGCAGCAGGTGCTTGCAATATGGGTTCTTTATCCAAGGCTGTCGTGCTGTAATACAAGGTCATGGTGCAGGCTGGATAGCCTCCTGTTCGTGTGCTGTAGCTCACCACACTAACGAAATGTATATTCCATGTATCCCTGTTGCCTCTTATACTTATATTGTTTTTCTTGTTTACTTATGAGTAGGGCTGGGCGATATGGCCAAAACTGTTATCACGATAAAAATTTCCATATCAATCGATATCGATATTTATCACGATAAATGCCACATTGTTATTTCTTTGAGGTTTAAAGGCTGATTTTTGCTCCTTAGTAAAAGTTGAAGAAACCTGACGGTCAATTGAGGTTTTAAACTGTTCTATTTAATCAGAACATGATAAACGCTTGCCAAACAGCAGAACATTTAAAAACTCTGAGGTACAAACATTCAAAATAAATTAAAAAAAAAAGATATATACATGATTAAAATCAAAATCCTTTCAGTCATTTTTACTCAACAAAGAAAATAAAAAATTAAGTTTTGCAGTGTAATACAGCACACATGAAACATGGCTGAGACTAAAAAATAGACAAATAAGATTTGCACTGGGTACTGGCCTGGCTCTCATCAAGGGTTCACTAATACTCGTTTGGTCCTGTAATTTCTTACTTTCTGCTTTCTAACGGCTGATATTGTTTGAAATGATGAAACAGGTTTGTGGTGTTGCCTGTCTTTGATGGTACATGTCTCTGGCACAGTTTGCAATGCACATTAGTTCTGCTTCTGTGTCGCTCATTTCGCTTTATTTGCTTACTCCGCTCCAACTTCAAGCCCGTCAGCCACTGCGTGCGTCTGTAAATAATATCACATGCTGGCCTGCATTTATACCTCTCACTGTGCATCCTAGCTTGCGCCATGCAGACCTCTATTCCTGCGACATCATTGACCATTCTTGATTCAGTTTTGGACGTGCTATAAGCATGGAAATTAATTATATCAAACATTTACTGAACATTTTTAATGTTTCTATAGAGGAAAATAATTTCACGATAATTATTGCTATCGTTTTATCGCCCAGCCCTACTTATGACTTATATCTCTCAGTATTGTCACAGTCGTACTTTCACAGTTTTGTTAAGATTTTTTTCCAACATTGTACTCGGTTGCAATTATTCTCAAGTGTTGCACAAAGCACAAAGCTGAGAACTATGACTTTATTTACACCTGTTATTAAAATGCGTCTCGTAACCAGATTTCATAGGATTTTAACCTGTTCACATTTACACCTGGTATTGTCCAGTGTCCACAATGACATCTGATGGATGCCCGATCGCTCTGTCCACCTCAGGTCACACCCTTCTCTCATTTGCCTGTTCTTGGTGTCAATGAGACAGCTCTTAACAGAGCCTATTATACAGACCATTGAATATTGAATTATTTTTTTGTATCAGCTGCTGTGATCACTGGAAATTTTAAAGATTTGGCTAATTATGTGACTGAATGTCCAGCTTGTATCGTTGTGTGTTCACACTACATGTAATTTCTGTTTTCGTAGCATTAAAGCAGCAGCAGATTTCAATAGATTGAACTTAAGGGTCTGCATATTTTCAGAATAACCTTATTGCCTCGCGCCTCTCTGCTCTATGCTTGCTGTGAGGGAGGCAACCCCCCAATGTCTGTTGGAGGCAAAGTATCTGTTTCACTGGTGACGGCTGTGACATTTGCTTCAGAATGCCAAAGGCCCTCCTTCTGTCCAAGTGAAGCATGGATCAGTCCAAGGGTTAGAGTTGTAGCGAGCAAATCGATGCAAACAGACGAACACAGAGGGCTTGACTGATAGGCTGCAGTATGGCTTATAGCAGGGCTATGGACAAATATACACAAGTCACTCACAAACACAGCAAATGCACGTGAACATACATTGTGCTTTCATCCTTCTCATTTTGCCTCATTACTGTGAGCCTCACTCAGACTCCATCACACACACAACAACATAAACACACTCAAAGTGGACATTTGTTCTTCAACCCTTAAAAACAGAGCAAAGAGATCAGTCGGCATGGCGGCCTTCCCTGAGCCCATCTCTCCAGCAACCCCGAGGGGATAGAGCCTGCAACTGTATGTCTGCATGTGTGCGTATTTTAGCATTTGTATGTGTGTGTGTATGTGTGTGTCTTTGACAGTCGACGGGGGATAGGAGTAACAGCTTGTTTGCTGAGTAACAGGCTAACAAATAACCTGCTCAGGGGCATTAGAGACATGAAGAAAAGAGAGGCCGAGAGTAAGCCCTGTCTGTCTCTCACTCTCTCTTTTTTTTTCTATCACTTTATTGCAGTGTTTCTCTACCGCTTTCTTTTTTTTCCCCTCATTTCTCCCGGTTCCTCTGTCCATCCTCTTATGTTTAACTTTTACATTTTTTATTTTTTCAGCAAAATTTCACTTAATGTTACCGTACCAACACACACACACACACACACACAACCTTAATGGCTTGGAGAGTGGTGATGATGAGTGAGCTGACAGTACACATGCACAAACACACACAGCATAGCTTATCTGACATTAATGCTGCAGCCATGTTGCCGGCTGTCAGATCCACTCTGCACTGCAGCCTGGATAAACCGCTGCTACTGCTGCTCTAAGGTCTTTTACAGGTACAAGGATGGGGGTGTAATGCTGCTGCTGCTGCTGTTACTGGCCTCAGATTGCCTTTCTAGACTAAAGAAAGAATGGACAGGGGCTGGATATTGTAGTGTAAGGGAGGAGTAGGCAGTAGAAGGTTTTAGGAAAAAGAAGGAGAGAGAAGAAGTTTAAATAGGAGGCAAGTTGTCTTTATATTTTTATATATATATATATATTTTTTTTTAATAAATCACTAAGTCTTTCTTTTCTGTTTTTTCATCCTTATTCCAAGAAATGAATGCCATCTTCTGGCATGCACAAAATGAATGGGCAGTGGAGGTGCATTGTTAGTATGTTCGTTTACTGTATATATTATGTCTGATATGTACAAAAATTACAAAATCCTCACTCGCTGCTGTGCAGATTACACAGAGAAGCACAGGACTACAAAAACAGTTTCAAAAACGTTTAGAAAGGACTTAGAAGTCTGAGAGATCCTCTCTTAATATATCACCTCACCGCCCTTACCTCTGTATGGCACAGTGCAAGGAAGCAGCTGAGGGGATGGACAACAGAGAAGCCAGGAAGAGAGACGAGTTCAGTTAAGAAAGAGTCATTCAGTCATCCAATTCCATTATATAGTCTCAGCACCATCCACTGCAATGGGATCAACAATCGTGGCTTTCTCCACTAGCAGTTAGGTCCTCTCTCATCTTCACAACTATCTTCACTCTTATGTTGCCATGCAGCCACTGCAGAAAGTAGCATGCACAGTGTCTTCAGAAAGTATTCCCTCCACTGTTTAAACACTTTATTGTGTTTTAGAATTCATTTTGAATTGATAGGATTTCCATCAACCTACATTAAATATTCCACAATGACAAAGTGCTTTAGAAATTTTTTCAAATCAAGAACTGAATCTTTCATTATACAAATGAGTATAATAAGTATGCACGTCCTTAATGCAGCAATTACAGTCTTTACAAACTTTGCACACCTGGATTTGGCGAGTTTATCCCATTCTTCTTGGCAGCTCCTCTCAAGGTCCATCAAATTAGATGGGAAGCATCTGTGAACTGCCGTCTTCAGGCAGATGTTCTACAGGGTTAAAGTCAGAGCTTTGACTGGACCACTCAAAGGTACTTGTACCAAAGCCAATCCAACATTGTCTTGGCTATATGCTGAAAGGTGAACCAGCGCCCCAGTCTCAGGTTGTTTGCACTCTGGCGCAGGTTTTTCTTCAAGTGTTTGGCTTCATTCATCCTTCCTTCAATAATTACCAGTCTCCCTGTCCCTGATGCGGAGATGCGGCCTAAACAAGGCCTGGCAGCTCCATGAATGCACACTAGCACTTTTAATAAACTGCTAATTGGGAGCTCACAAGCGCAGTCTGGCAGAGTAAAATGACTGCTCATTTTGATGAACATCGATGAGGCTTGCAGTTTCGACACTGCTGAGAGCAATGGTCACATGGAAAGGATGGTGTGTGTGTGGGATAGTATAGCATAGTGTGTACACTGTACACAGGTGTGTGTGTGTGTGTGTGTGTGTGTGTGTGTGTGTGTGTGTGTGTGTGTGTGTGTGTGTAGTGGCAAGCATGAGAGTAACAGGGAACTAGTGGACAGAGTAGTTAGCTAAAACTCAACACCATCTCTCTCCCTTCTCTTTTCTTCCTGCGTCGCCCTCTGCTCTTTTACACAATTTGGGTTTGCAGTTTCATTGTTCTTTAACAATCTGTTTCCTTATGGAAGAACATCACAGGACACTGTGGAGAACAGGAATTTGCAGTTAGTAAATCACCACATCGACGTAAAAATCACACTAGTTGTAAGTTAACAGAAAAAATGAATGTCACATTTTAAAGGTCACATATTTTACACTTTTACTGTTTTATATTTAAGTGTTGATGCATAAGTAGATATTTACGGTATGTGGTTTTAAGAACCAAAGACCATCTCATTGTAGTTTTACATCTCCTCTCTCAAGCTTCTCTCTGGAGCTCTACTATCAACAGGTTAGTGAGCCAATCAGAAGCGAGGAGGCTCTGAATCTCTCCTCTGATTGGCTGACTTTTTTCTGAGTGATCAAATAAGAATATAGCAGATTTCAGCTAAACACTCGGAAGTGGGAAGTAGAGTGGGTCCAGGTGGGCTGGGCTTGGGTCATGGCTGAGAGCGGTGACTGCTTTGTTGTGACATCACAAAGTTGCAGCAGTCCTGATTGCTGATTTTAAGGCTCAGTTTCTGAATACAGGCTGTGTGCATTTCTCTGTGGACTGAGGCTTTGATACTTTCACAGTATTAATATAGAACCTAGACCTGCTTTAAAATCAAACTACACATGGACATCTACCTTTATACAATATGGGACCTTTAAGGATGTTGTCATGTTTGGTGACATTTTACTGAAAACTGAAACGATCAATGAGAGACTTAATTAGGCTCTTAAAAGGCAGAACCCATAAATGTTTTGACCATTTAGATTAGAGTTAAATTGAACTGTATATTGAAGAGTGTGAATCATAGGTGTTCTGAGTGTCTGTCACCAGAATACATTTGAAGATGTAGGCCTGGTTTTCTTACTGCAAATTTCTTATATTATGCCCTCATACACCAAAATTAGTGAATATAAGCAGATATTTTAAACGCAGGGAAATCCACTAAAAAGGTGATTGACTCACTTAACACTGCCAGACGTGTTTGCCTTTCTGTTTGGAAGGGACACACACACACACACACACACAACTGCAAGGAGCAATGTCATCACATGCAGTTACAGAGCACACACACAGACGCAGATTCAAAGAGTGAGCTGCTAGCTGTCGTGCAGAATGGTAAAATTGATCCGTTGTGCGGGTTAGCGCTCCTGTAAATATCGGAGCTTCTGTGAGAGATGCTTTGATTGGTGATTGTGTGTTTTAAAAAGTTATTTTGGTTCTGCACTCACAGTTGCATCCCCGAGCGCAGCACACTGTCAGCGAAAGGTGTAGCCGTGATGTTTTTGGTTTAACAGCACCATGCTGGGCAGGTGGAAGGTCTGTTTACAGTGTTTGTGCTTTGAAAGATGTCATGGCATGGAAAAGGGTAGAAAATTAGTGTGTTCACCTTGGTGTTGTGTTAACATAACCCCACCTGATTGAAGCCGGCGCCAATAAATATTTTGGTGGTGTGGCTGCCCTTTCGTTGGGTCGCAAATTGTGCCTATAATGCGCTCATCCACTTATACCGTGGTACAGACCTGTGACTGTTCTCAGCTCTCTCTGCTTCTGGGTCACAACACTTCTTGATCCATAGCAATGATGCTACTGTCCTGGGCTACACAGTATGGCAGATAAGGGGGGTACACGTGTGCAGAGAGAAGAAGATAGAGGGAAGGTGATAGGGAGACAAAGCAAGGAGATAGTAAAGGCTCTCGCCTACTGCTGTCTATTCTCCTCAGTGTCAGAGTTCTCCTTCCCTGCTGTGGCTTAGCACCCGCCTAGCATCACCCTATCTGTTTATACAGAGGCTAATAGGAAGCCTGGTCTTTATCCCCACACTGCGGCTCAACATAATGGAATAGAGAGACATAATGCTGCTTGAGTCAAACAGTCAGTGGAGGCCTATAAATTGCTTCCAATCCCCTTAACAAATCTGATGGAGAGGCTATGAATAACTCAAGGAGTGCTCATCTCCCCACGCTCTTCTTCTTCCTCTTCTTCTTCTTCTCTTCTCTTCTCTTCTCTTCTCTTCTCTTCTCTTCTCTTCTCTTCTCAAAAGCAGTCTAAGCATGAGTATCAACTTGAATTAACTTGCTTTGCCTCACTGTTTTAATTAGGAAGTGCCAGCTTATATTTACAAGACTGATCTATTGCAAGTTCAGCTTGAAGATCCCAAAAAGACATCTTATGCTTGCAGCAAAACCAGGCACTGTGATGGAAAGTATGGAAAAAATTAGTTTCCCTATGAATTCTGTTTTTGGATAAGGATAACATAGACTTTATTCAATCTCATGATATGAAGTGACTTGTTGAAATAACTTGACCCTGATGGAGAGCACCCTTCATTTAATTTCCCCTTTATTTCTTGAGGAAGTTCTGTCTGTCTGTCATTCTCTCCCATCTAAATCATGTCCCAACAGTTGATTGAAACTGGGTTATGAAAATGTTGAGCTCTGATATTTTTGCTTTACATTAGAAGCCCTTAGTACCAGGAGGAGAAAAGAAACTGACTAGATTTCTTCCACTGGGTGTTGGTAGAATGCAATGAGTGTTATGTGTGAAAATCTATTAGCCCGTTTCCACTGCATGGTACCAGGTCAACTCCATTCAACTGCACTCGCCTTTTTTTTTTGGTTTTCCATCAGGCAAAAGTTTTGGATAGTACCACTCACTGTAGCCTGTTACATTTCTGTTACATTTCCCGCAAAATCACACCGTGGTCAACTGAGGAGGTGAGGAGGCAGATGTATCACTGTTTGGTATCCCTTCGGTATACTCCATTGTTCATGTGTGTGTCTTGTTGAAGATGATGTCACAATGGCTTTGTGCATCTTCTCTATAGTAACAACATCGCGTTGAGGGGGTACTAGTGCAGTGGAAAAAGAAGCACCTGGTACCAAAAGCAAGTAGAGTCGAATAGATTCGAGTAGAGTTACTATGCGGTGGAAAAGCGCTAAATATGGGACGCTATATACATAGCTTAGTTTGAACATGAAAATGTTCCTTTCCAACTGAATGTTAGACAGATCAAAGACACTAACGTTTAAACTTAAATTTCTTTTGTTACTACAACAAGAGCACAATGTCTGCTGAAGACAACATCACTTAACATATATAATGACTACTGAAATGGTTGATGAATGATCTATGAATTGTTAACTAGTTGATATTATATGATCACACATCAAATACATCATGCTATCTTTTCAAAGATACAAAATAAAACCGAAAGCAGCTCTGTTTCAGGTCTCTTACGGCCACCTTGTGGGTTTCCCATCAATTTTTTCATCTTCCCAAGTCCATGAGCGTGCACATGGACAAATAGATAACACTTTATTAATCCCAATGGGAAATTACCCTGTGGGGACATCCATGTGTTGGCCGAAATTTGAAACTTTGTTTGTTCAACCAAATCCAATAAACAAAGGGAGCTCTTATTTGTTGGGTCAGGGGTTCGTCATCCTGTTTTCTATTGCGCATGTGTGGATTTGGATTGCATACACATACCCCCGATTGTAGTACGTACAGAAGTGCGGGTGCTGTTTGCGTGGAAGTCCGCAGCTGTCCACGTCTGTCCAAGAGTATGATCAAGGCTTTGCTTTCAGTCAGTAGTGTCTATTTCTCCCATATTACCTGAATTCAGTGCTGTGACAGAGTTGTAGTGTAGCACACCCACCTTTCCCAGTTAATATCAAGCTCATCTGTGTCCTAATAGAAACAGCATAGAACCGATCAAACATGTGTGCAGCATGCTGATATTTGTCCTAATAGAAACAGCACAGAGACTCACAGTATTTCCCCAGTTGTGCAGCGTGCTGGTCTGTGCTTTGCAGTTCACCTTGTTGTGCTATTTGTGTTAATGTACTTGAACAGTGGCAGTTGTTGCTCTTAACATCCTATTATTAGCAATAGTCACACTTGCAATTATTGTGTTAGTGTGAAAGGACTGGCTGATTGTAGATGATTAGCTGGATCGCAACCCAATGACAAAGAAATTCACATGCAGATGCACACACAGAAATTTCAATAATGTGCTGAAATCAGCCATGCAGTGTGAGGGTGGGTGTTCATGGGTTTATGCAGGCTGCTCATCATGTACTTGTTCATGTGGGTGTGACTGTGTGATTTTTGAAGTGTCATTGTAGGAAAGAGACAGTTTAACAAAACTAAAAAAAAAAAAAATCTGAAAGTGCAGAGCAGGGGAACATAGAAAAGTAATCAAGTGATTATAGATTGCCTCTCTTGCAATTAAAGGATTAGCATGCTTTTGCTTTGTAGTGATTTGTTTTTTTAACCCTGTTATATGTATTCAGACGCACCTTGAAAACTGGATGGCCTTAGCATCTGGTATCAGTCGCTTTCTTCCTCTCAGTCTCCCTCTGCCATGTGTTTTTCCAATGCCCAGCCTTCTCAGTTAGCATGTCTTTAATTATCCGGCAACATGACATACCACTTAGAGCTCTGAATCCCTGTTGCTGTTATGCAACCCCACCCACCCACACACAAACACATTTATATACCTCAATTATGTATGCATCTTCCCCAGAGTATGACAGCTCTATTAGCTTATGCTTTAAATGTGTGTATGCACTTATAATGCAGCGGGCCAGATCAGTGGTGTCGCTTGATCGTTTTAGGTTTGGATGTCTGTAGAATACTTGTTGTTAATGTAAAGATAATAAAAGAAACTCAGTGTATGACACAGCATCCAAAACAAATGTAATAGCCAGTTCTGTTTTTCCAGGCTCAGAGACATTGTTTTATGTGTTTTTAAATTTGTATCTGAAATTACCGGTAGCAGCATAATAAACATCCCCAAGTGAAAACAGTTTCCTCAAATATAGACACATGTCAAAACACAGTTACAAGACCAGATCAAAACCTAGTATATGGATGGACCATGTATGGTCAGTGGCAAAAATGAGGACATAGTTCAAAGTGGTTGTGGAACCGCTGTAAACAACTACTTTCAATGGAAAGTTGCTAAATGTTGTTAGATGGCATAATATGCTTTGATATCATTGCGTCATATTTGCATTCTGTCAGTTTCAGCCCTTTTAAATGTTTGCTTCTTTCCTACTGTCTGTCCTGTTCTCATTTACATGTTTTTCGGTTTTTGTTGTCGGACAACGGCCTAAGCATGAAATAGTGACTGAAACACGGCCCACTACCAGTTAACATGTAGTCACATCCATGTCATTTCCAAGCTTCTAAAATCCTGATTGTATAACTGTGATACCGTCTGATAAAATCACCAAACACATGAAATAAAGACAGAGACTGTGCTGTGATTTCAGCTATATAGTAAAATGATCACTCAGAGGGAAAGGAAGAAACAACAGAAATGATTTCTTATTTTGTGCTTCTCACTTGTGGGGCATTAGTAGTGACCTTCTTCTATAGAAAGAAGCCAAAAAGCATTGAAAATACAAGGAATCTAAGCAGTAGGTACATTCTTAATAGTAAATGAGTGAACAAAGAAACTAAGAACAAGAATTTAGTACAGAATCAAGAGCAAATACACAGAACATTTAAAATAGGAACAAAAATAATTATTTTAAAGTGTCAAATGGACATGATGTTGATATGCTTTCCAGGGACACTATGCACTGATCAGAGCACAACCTACACATTCCACTCAGAGACATTGGTAGGAAGGATTCCAAATCACACCTTCAGAATAATCAGTACAATTCTAAATTCAAATCCTATTCACACTGGTGGCAAAAGAAATACAGCTGAGATGGGGCTTCTGTTGCTGCAATTTTGTTATTTTTGTCAAGAGGCTGGTAGCAGCTTTTTGGACTAATGGAAGTGTGGACCTAGCCCTAAAATTATGCAAATTAAATCGTATCAAAGGAATATTTTGGAAAAAACAATCAGGCCTATAAAGCCTATGTTTCAAGCCATGTTGGCAGTTCACAACATTACAGCTGTGTTCCTGCTTGTCTTTTTCTACTGAGCCATGAGGTTATAGGATTAGCTGGCTTTGATGGTTGTGTTGGTCAGCACCAATCATACAGGTCTAACAGGATTACTGGTGGCTCGTTATGATACAGGGACAGCCACAGTGCCTGCTTTAGGTTACTGTGTGACCTCACAATCACCTCTTGAAAAAAGGTCCAGTATTTCCTACCGTCACTTTCATCGCTGTGTAACAGTTTTGTTGCAGGATGGGAAATTGTAGGGAGATTTTGCCTACTGTTTCAGTAGGGGATTGAGTGTGGGGACTGGGTGACCTGGTTTGAACTATGTTGGACCATGTTGTTTTCTTGATACTGAAAAAGTACATGAATCTCCATTAGTGAGACCTTAGCACCCATCCAAATGTGTCCTAAGGTAATATAACTTGGCTTGGCTCAGTCTTGAAAGAATACTCCAGCTGTCAGACTCATAGTTGACACCAAAGATGAAGATAAAAATCGTTGCAACAGAAACGGAGATATTGTCTTTTTTTCCCAAGCATTCTCCTCCCTTTCAAAACCTGGCGTGTTTATTACTCACAATGCAACTCGACCACTGTTGGTTCCGTCAAAGATTCATGTGGAATGCTAGTAGCAGCTTAATTGACCCTCAATCAGAAATGAGGAGTGGGTTACAGAGGTCTGGTTACCTGGTATCTGTTTTCTAACTCCACATCCCCAGAGTTTGTTCACTTTCACACTTAGGCTTCAATGCCAGCTGACCCTGCATCACCTGAGGCAGGTTTTCAGACTTCACACAGAGCCTTCTGGGGCTCCAATAGGCTTAATACCCTTTTTCAAATAATGCAGTAGCACTCTCCAATACCTGTAAACAGACTTTGATGTGTAAAATTGGTGGAGTACCCCTTTAACTGAGACGATGCCCCCTGTGGTGCTAGCAGGCTGCTCCCCCAATCCCTCGGTGGCAGTTCCCAAAGGCTACGTCCGCAAAACTACGTTTTAGTTTTACACCTCTTTTGCTACATTTGATACAGTCCATACTACTGCTGGGATTTTGAGTCCCTAAAACAGAGACTTTTGTGTTGTAGTCTGGGTGGGCAGAAATTAGAGACCTTTGGAAACGATGACCTAGACACCCACAGTCGCTCCCTGATTGGGTCTTACCAGCCTTGACTACCAGTGGTGAATGCAACATGTTTAACAAATTGCAAGCGTTGACCTTGTTGTCTATGCTTGCAGCTGTTGTGCAGTAAAATTCATTTTTAACCCTACAACTGTCTTTGCTGTTCCTCCTTCGTAGTATTTTGCAACTAACCAACTGCAGAGTGGACAATCCGCCTCCAGTTTTAGCCGGTATGCGCATGCCCAATGTACATGAACGGTCATATAAATGCATTATAAGGTGTGATAGTATGGATGGAGATCATTTCTGATACAAAGCTAAAATTGAAAACGTAGTAATGTGGATGTAGCCAAAGACTATGCTTTGTAGAGACCTGACAAGGCACTCAGCAGTTTTTAAATCAGTCAGCTGGGTCAGTTTGGATGATTTGTGGTGTAGTGTTTTTAGTAAAAGACACATATTTCCGAACTTGCTAAAAATCTTATTTACATCTTTAACTGGCTTCTCCTCCTGAGCAACGGCAGCTCCGACTCTTGAGTGTCATAGCAGTAAGAGCAAGCCACTCTACCGAACTGACAGAAAAAAAACATTACTTTTTGGAAACAAAAATACAATCTAAAGTGTCAGTAAGTTTTCCAGAAAATTGAATTCAAACATTGAGCAAAAATAGTTGAATATTTTTATATGTTTATGAATGAGGATTTTTCGGATGACTGAAAAAGTGTCCAAGAATAACAAGGATATAAATATGACTGTAGTTGTGTGCTAATTTGAAACTGAAATGAAACCAGGGTAAAGCAGGGCAAAA
>NW_019525450.1:3117345-3125922 GCF_002814215.2 Seriola lalandi dorsalis
AAGTGGTGAGATGAGGAGCGATGAGAGGAAGGGCCCCCACAGCGAGAATGTCAAGTGTTTACAAGATGAAGATATCTCTGTGCATGCCTCTGTCTACCCCATGCTTTCACTGACACACCGCCATCGCACCTAATCAGCCAATCACAGCTGAATTCTGTCTAAGAGGCCTGATTGGCTGATTACCCAAGCTCATCAACACACCACCCGGCGCGACTCCAGACACACACAGTAACACAGATAAGCACATACTAAGCAGTATGCAAATTACTTAGTGTATCCCGTGTGTGTGTGTGTGTGTGTGTGTGTGTGTGTGTGTGTGCGTGCGTGCATATATGCATAATCTGTGCATGCATTTGTTATCTTCTTTGCATTTGTAAAATGTCTGCGTGGGCAACATGTCTGCAAGTCCATAAAGTTTTAAAAAGATGAAGTTGAACTGTTGAGCATCTTAAAAGTAGTTTTACTTTGTAATTGAGTCTTAAATATTATTTCAGATGGGGGTGTGTGTGTGTGCGTGCGTGCGTGCGTGCTGCATGCGTGTGTGTGTGTGTACGTCTGTGTGCGTATGTGTGTTTGTATGTGTGTGTGGGGGCACAGTAGTATAGGAAAAAGGTGAAAATTACAACCTCCTTTTATACAAATTGCCCAGCAGCTATAATTTAGGTTTATTTGTATAACCACCATCTTTTCCGGTGAGTAAACACAAAGGCACACAGCCTCAAATTACATTTTTACAAATATAATAATTTATACAAAATATTATAATCATCCTAGTAGCCGTTAATTAAACTGCAAATGTATGTACAATGTAATGTACATCTGGTAAAAGTCTGTACCATATGAAATCCATCATAAGTTGTAACACTAAATTAATTGATGGAAAAGTGCTGGGTAGGAGAGTGGGTTTCAGTGACATGCCATAGTGAGAAGTACAAATGTACAAATGAGACTTTGGATAGGATGTGCGAAGCATGAAACGCATGTTCTTTAAAACCTAGATAAAAATAATTGTTAACTCGAGCTTTCTTACATGAGCTTGCACGATGTTCCTGGAGAGTAAAGGTCTTTTCTTAGGGTCTGGGGTTGACTGCAGTTGAACCCTATGATAGCATTTCAGAGCACATCTGTGAGAGTACAAGTGCTTTAAATTGGTGTGCTCAAATAGACACATTTCTCAGTCAATGCAGTGTTTGACACTTGTAATTAAGTGAAATGTTTTTATTATTTATTTATATAATTTTTTTCACTTTAGTGCTGCAGCATTTTAAACTTACTATATTGCATCTGTCATTACACTCAACCTTCATTCTTCCTGTTGTTATTGCTCGACCCTTTCTTCCCTCCATTCATTCTCCCATCCATTATCATTTGTATTTACCCATGCAGAGCATGGCAACACGAGCAGTAAAGCAGGCCCCTAAGGCAGATCAATGCCAATATTTATTTCATGTCCAATTAGTGGGGCAGAACCACAGTCCAGTGAATGCAGTGATGAAAGTAAACGTCCTCTCACAGAGGCTCACAAAAACCACATTACAAGTGCAGCCTGCAGCCTAAGCTCCAGCAGCAAGGAATATGAGTACAAGCGCAGTTTATAGGATTCCAATAGAGCGAGCTACAGGCAGTACCAGGGGGTGAAGCCTCCAGAAAGCGGAGTGAAAAAAGTGAATCCTGTTGCTTTCAGTGGGAGATCCCCCACTATCCTTTTACCGTTTCTTCACCTGTTTTTCTTCTACTGCTTTAAGAAGCCAGTTCATCTTTATCTCACCTATTATCTATATCGAAGAATCACTGCTGCCAGAGTCAAAAAGAGAGGTCAGGAGATGTGAAAGTCTGTCCTACTATCACCAACCAAGCTTTAAAATATGTCACGTTTCCACCGTTATGTTTTGTTGTTTTATTATATTATTTAATTTAATTTTATTTATATATTTTTTTAACTTAAGCTAATCTATTTGAGTGTTAACATACTTTTTATAGTGCCAAAGCATTTGTCAAACATTGCAATGAAGAGGGCAAAATAAAGTAAATAACAATAAAGTTTGCTTCTGTATGAATAAGGTAACATTAGCAGTCTGAGCAGTAACTGATTTTTTAATTTAATTTAATTGATCTTGCACAGTGCATATTTTAATTTGCTGCAGTTCCCCCTAATCTACAGCATTTCTTCATCATAGCTCAATAGTCTCTGCTACATGTTTATTATAATTGCAAGACGAACCGATGCATCACCTAATGAATTGCACCCTTTGTTCTCTCTCTCTGTCCTCCCCAACCCAGATTTATTCCTGACAACTAAAGGCCCAGCATTTGAGACCTGGATCAGTAAGGTAAATATCTAAATATCGTCATTTTAAGAGTCCAGTCCAGTTCTGTCAGGGCAACCAGGAGTGAGTCACTTCACACCTCGGTACCTGTGCAGCAGGATGTATAATCACTGTGTGGTAAATAAGTCATAGTTTGTTGACTGTTAGTGCTCATATACTCTCTTTTATAACAACATTTTCCATTCCTCCTATATAAAGTTTATAACATTGGAGAAATGTGGCTGCAACAATAATTTTCATATTGACTGATTTGTAGTCTATTAGAACAAATACAACAGAAAAGTTTAGCAGTAGTAACAACACTAGTGATGTTCAAAATAGCTAACTGTATCTGACCACTGTTCAAAATCCCTATAAGGTAATTCCTCATATTTGAGAGGCTGAAAAAATATTCAAACAGGTGTGTCAAACATTTTTTAGGGGTTTGGAGGTATGATTGCCAACTGATGGGTCAAGGTCTCGAAATTGGACCGTGATTCACGAGCATTTGGGTCTTACTTTGCAACTTCCTAGTGAGCAGCAGCACTACAACCGATACTGTACTACTTGTCTATTAATGCCGTTGTGAGTCAAGTGACCTTAGTGGTCTTTAGTCAGTCTCTATTGCTCGTAGCAGAAACGCAAGAGTCCGATGATTACTTTCTGGCAACAATTCTTTATTGTTAAGGTGTATGTTTAGATTTAAAGTCATCTGGGCTCAGCCACTGGTTGCCATTAACAAAAGAACTATGATTTGGCCACCGATCGGATGGACATGTGTACCTTTGTTAAATGCAACCAAAGGTATTCAACCTAGTGTTGAGACAGTGATGACCAACCCACCACCGCTTTATTTTCCTTAATGCAACAAACTGATCTGCAAAGCTTTGGTGATCTTGGGGGTGCAGGGCTGTTGGTACTGCTGCAAGTCTAGTTAATATTCTGGGAGAGCAGAGAGGGGAGACCATGGCTCTGAGTTTTTATCGAAGGGGCCTATTTGAAATTCAGCAGGTTGAGGCACAAACCGAACAGTAGTCTATCTTATCACAGAGAGGGGGTACAGGAGAAAGGGAGGGGATGAGGTAAGGAAGAAGAGAGAAACAGAGGGAGATTGAAGGATTTGTCAGAGACAGAATGTGTATAAGGGAAGAGAGAGACCAAGCAGGAGCAAAACAAAGCAAATAAACTGCCATGGCCAAAGACCAGTAGGATGTGTGACGGGTGGCAGGAATGTTGATTAGGTGGAGGATGAAGGAAGGGAATTTCCAAAGTAAAACAACAAGATTATTTTGAATTCCAAGCTCTTTTTTAACCTTTGTGTTTTTAGTCATGTTTGTTGACAGTCTGTCTGTCAGTTAGAAGAATTTTTCAAAACCTTGTTTGGTGGAAAGCCCATAGTCATATATTTGTAGCCATGCCAGCAGCATGGCTCTAGAGATGTCAATGTTGGTATGTCAGTAGGTTGGTATACTACTGACAACATTGCGTTGGACTGCCATGAAATTTGGAACAGATATTGATGGCACCAAGGTGACAAATCCATCTGACTTTGGTAATCCTCCTTTAGTGCCATCAAGACCCTGACTTTTGTAATTCAGAGTTAAATATCTATTGACTGAATTCCCATTCAATTTGGTACATTTGAGATCCTTTGAGGATAAATTTTATTGACTTTGGGGATCCTCTGGGTTTTCCTCTATCACTCAAACATTTTGGGCATTTTATTGAAATACCTCATGATCTCCAGATGACGATTTATGAAAATCTTTATTCTGTGACCTTTCATCTCCTGCCATCAAAATTTCTGGTCATCAGTCATGACATTCTTGCACTTAGTCTAGTTTGATCACTTTGAGCATCCATGCTGGCATATGCATTTAGCTTACAGCGCCGCTGTGTTAAGCTGCTAGCCTAGCTATAGACTGTTTTTGATAAGAGGACAGAGTGTTTTGCTATTTTGTCATAAATTACTGAACTTACTTTAATAAGAAAGAAAGGTAACACGTGTATCCGATGATTCTTTCAGATCTGTCAGATCTGTATCTAGATGCAAACTAAAAATGTCTTAACATTTTCTATTATTAAAAAAAAATAATAAAAAAAAATTCCACCTTGGCACTCTTGGGGTGCTTTTTCTTTCAATCTTAAGCCTTTGTTTATCTCCCATTAAGCAATGTAGAAAATGTGGAATTAGCAGGTAGATGACAGAGTGGTACTTTGCTCAGTAAAAATAGTCATTCGACATCAAAGATTTGTTTCGTCTCTATAAGGAAACACAGGTAATCTTCTTAAGCTCATAACAAGCCTGGTTGCAAATATGTAATATTTTTAATAGTGGATCTGCACATTTGTCTCTCTGACTCCGTGTGAAGTGCTCTTTTGTTTTGCTTTGTTTCATTTATTTATTATAATTCATTTATCTCTCAATCTTTTATTAGTTCTTCCCTTCATAGGAAGGGTCAATATCTCAGTCAGTGTGTCTTGTGATTCTTAGCACTGTTCCAACTGCTAATTGCCTGATAAACTTTCATTGTTTGCTGAAGTGGAGCTTTGAGGAGGAGCGAGGGATTTGGGAGGAAGACAAAGTGAACACACCCAGTTAGACACATGATGAGTTTTAGCTTTTGTCAGTAAAAATCTGGTCCTCTGCAGCTTATCTGTAGCACTCCATCTCGTTTCTCTCCTTCAGTCCATGATAAAACGCCCAATGCTTTCCTTTCATCTTGCCACATTCTTGGCACCTTTCTCTCCTTCTTTCTTTAAATTGACAAGCAAGTGCTCACATCCACTTGAATACATTTGGAAATACTCTTCAACCAAAGGCATCCGGCATACCTGGCCATGTAAGGACACAGACATGCTCGCACATATATACACAAACACACAAGACCAAGCCATTACCCAGCATCCTCAGAGCATTAGACCCCTGTTAATCCCACTGCGGTCTTCGGTTCAATGCGGCTGCATCTATCGGTCACAGGCCAGCACACTCCTCTTTCTCCAGCACTCTGTTTTAATTACTTTTCTCTGTTTTCTCTCCCTCTAAGTCTCCTTCTATGCCTCCCCGTTCCTCTGTTTTCCTGCGATTACACAAGAGAGTGCAGTCACAGAAGGGAGGAAAAACAACAGGCCAGAGAGATGAGTGAATAGAGGTGTTTTCATTGGCTAGCTGGTGGAGCCAGGGGATTTTAAAGGTCAATTCTATAAAGGCTGATGTAATAATTTTGTTCATTAGTGAGCAATATTCTTTCAAGTCACTCCCTTACACATACCTCACATACACACATAAACATATAAACATACTGTCGGCTACAGAGGTCAGTTTACATGGGAGGAACAAAAACTATTTCATAGTGTACATTTGAAACACATGAGCATTTTCCTTCCTTGGGCACTCAACCGTAGGACTGGGATATACTTCACACTGGAAAACAGTGAAATGGCCACCTGCAAAATGGCTCATTTCATGCTAATTTGGCTTTGTCATAACTATTACAAATGTTCCCTCCGGGCTTAAAAGCATAATATACTTATAATAAAGTGGTTACATGAGCATAGGTTTTTACCTCATAGAGAGCAACAAAATACCAAGATTCCGCATAAAAGTATACAAAACTCTTGAAGATAATTTATTTATAGTTTCTAATGATTATAATGCATCTTTCATCAGGATAACATCATGTGATCAGTGCCACATACAGCCTCTACATCTGTATGAGGTGTGATACTTTATTGCAGGTTAGTATTTAGTGGAAATAAGTTGAGGCTTCTTCAACAGTAGAAGATATCTTTTGTTGTCACCTTGATCAGCTTTAGTGGGTCACAGCATCCTGTTTTGCTATCTTTTTTATTTGAAAAGCAGTTGATCCTGAGCAGGATAGCCATATGCTAAATATTAATACACTGCATGTCTACAGTCTCACACGCATGGCCACTTTGAGTAGCTCCAACCCTTAATCCCACTCTTCCCAGCACAAAAACAAACAAAAACATTTGCCGACCCAAAATGTCATGCATCGCTGCACAAAACTTGATATAAACACATTTTTCCCATCAGCGTTTTCATTTCTTCTGCACAATATTGGTTCACTGTGTTGTTTTTAGCCATGTTTAAAAACCAGTTGCCCCAGGACAGAGTCATTTTCCTGCACTTTCTTTGTGCTGTAAAATGTCTTACACCTCCACAAATATATGTCTTTCAGCTGCGCTGTTTGGCAAGGTGTGTGTGCATGTTTTTACATGTGTGTACGTGTGGTACATGTTTGTATTGGGTGTGATGTGAACAGAGGGCAAGAATAATAACAAGACCTATAATCCTTTCATCTTCACACATCAATCAGCTGTGCTCAAACGCGCGCGCACACACGAGCCCCCGTATATACAGCGTTTTAATCTGACATCTTGCAATCAGGCAACCAGCACCAGTCAATCACACTGACTAAGATCTCATCCTCAACACACAAAGTTAAGACCGTATTGCTCTGTGTGTGTGTGTGTGTGTGTGTGTGTGTGTGTGTGTGTGTGTGTGTGTGTGTGTGTGTGTGTGTGAGTGAATGGAAGCTTTTGATCTAATGCATTAATTCTCTCTGCTTTTGACCAGATCAGCTTCACAGTGTGTCATTTCCTTTTCCATGGTTCCATGTCCATACGCGCATACATTAAAGAAAGCAGGAAGGGGTTACATACAGTATAAGTATGACCCTCTACATTTCATTAACTTTACATTTTTTTTAATTATACAAAATTTTAGGTTTTTATGAGAGGTCACTCAAAAGTATAATAAAAAAATAAAGAATAAATCATGATATTTGACTGAAAACATGGGTTCACACTGGGCTACCATGTACGTATTTGTGTGTGTCTGTGTGTGTGTTACACTAATTCCCTGGAAGGTTTGTTTGCACATTCAATACACAGCAGTTACAGAACCAATAATTCTTTACAAATTAAACAAATGTATCCACTACCAGTGATAGCCTGAATCTTTGGCTGATGGATTTCTTGTAAGTCACCAAAATCATTGCCTTTACATTTGAGCTTCATTGGCATTCAAAGTATCAAACATGCTGCAAATAATTAACCTCTGAAAGCACTTGATTTGGGTGCTTTGAATAATTGAAACAAAATGTAATATTGGACTAAATGTACTGACTAGCCTGCATCTGCAAAACGTCGCACACAGAATACCAACTCACCAGCAGCATTTCAGGAAACATCATATGACTAAGTCTTCAGTTTGAAGGCTGTGAAGCCCAGTGGTTTACTGTTGTTTTGCAGAGGCAGCACTTTTCAAAACGAATAAATGGACATTTAATACTATCAAATGTTATGTACGATTTGTCCACATATCTAGTGCTTAATCATTTTTCTGCCACCAATCTACTGCAGATAATTACTGCAGAAACTGCATTTGGGTTTTTATTGTTTCAGTCACAGTCAGCATATTTTAGATTTCTGTGATTAGCAGAGGCTGAAGTCAAAACAAATGAATCCTCATGACATTCAGAAATAATTTCTTCATTCATTTAAAGTATCTGTAAATGCAGCTCATTGCATGGTTTTTCTGTAACTGTGCAAAAACTTTTGAAAAACATTGATCTTTCCAAACTGAAGCGTTTTTTGCTCTGCACTTCTAAAGACTACTTATTAGACAGAGTGTATGCCAACATTTTCTTTATCAGTGCACTTACTACTCATCTCCTAGTTATTAAAGTGCTTTGCTTATCCCAGAAACATAAAACACTTTTCCTGCAAAAGATATTTTTTCCCCCCAGGATACCCACATTGCTCCAGGTAACAAGAACATTTACCAATATACAGGATGTGATGTCCCAGTTTCAGTAAGGGTATCTCTGTACTATGCTCCATTCAACTTCCCCTTAACACTGACCAGTCTCCCTGTCCCTCCAGCTGAAAACCACCCCTACAGCATGATGCTGCCACCACCATGCTTCACTGTGGGCATGATATCGGGCAGGTGCTGGGTGGTGCCTGGTTTCCTCCAGACATGTGCTAGAATTGAGGCCAAACAGTTCAATCTTGGTTTCATCAGATCACAGAATCTTGTTTCTCACAGGCTGAGAGTCCTTTAGGGGCTTTTTTTTGCAAACTCTCCCTGTCTCTCTCCTTCTCATAAATCACTAATGTTGGCATCAGCAGGCAACAGTTTCCCGCTGCACAGACTCGCATCTGTCCCTACATACACATGCACACACGAACACGACACACACACACACACACACACACACACACACATATTACACACACCCTC
>NW_019525450.1:3125942-3144917 GCF_002814215.2 Seriola lalandi dorsalis
CCCACTAATATCTTATTTCCTCTTCTTTTCTCCTCCTCCTTGTCCCTTCCCCTCTGTAAAGGGCACCCCACACCGGTGGCATTCAGTGTGTGTTGAAACACTCACAACCATTGTTTTCTATGTAAGCCCACACACCAGCAGCATCAAGAGGCACATAAACCTGTGATGACACGCCATGTCAAGATATGCCACAGCACTTTTTCCCCACTGGAAAAGCAGTGAAAATGCATGGATACAGTACACCAGATGTGTGGTGTGTGGCTACAACCATCAAACCACACAGCTGTATGTGATGCAGCCTCATTGTGTTACCATTAAAGGCAACAGACAACTAAAGATATAGCTATCATAATATAATCAATTCATTAATTAGTTGATCGACAGAAACTTAAGGAACAGAAAATCTGTAACAATTTTGAAATCCTCGTTGAGCCATTTTTTGAGTTAAAAAAATTAGTATTTTTGCTGCTTTTCGTCATCAGACAGTATATCAAATCAAAATCTTCAGGTTTGAACAAAGCAAACAAACACATTTGAAAACATGTACTTGGGATCTGGTTAATTGAAGTGGGCCCTTTTCACTGTTTTTCTGATGTTTTATTGACCAAAAAAAACTAACTGATTACTTAATGAAGAAAATAATCATCAGTTGCAACCCTAAGATCAGTTAGTGCTAACGTGATTAGTTGATTGCAAAATGTAATCAGCTGTGATTTAAATAATCATTCAACTGTCTGAGTAAACGTTTAAACAAAGGGCAAAACAATTGCTGGTTCCAATTTCTCACTTTTGAGAATTTATTATTTTTCTTTTTATGTCAGTTGTACATTTGAGCATTTTGTAGATGTTATAAACCCCACATTCCCTCATGAGCAAGTTAAAAGATATTTTTTAGTTTTAACTTTTAATGAAAAAGTAATTAGTAGATTAATCTACAACGTCATTAACATTTTACTTCAATATACTAAAAACTTCAGTAAATGTTGCAATGACCTGAGTTTAGCTGCATGTAAAAGAATGGAACACACTTTAAATTTTTAATGGGTAACCTGAATAAAATGCTCCCTCTAAGTGGAGAAAAAAAAGTAAAAAAATAAAAGATTCATATCCCTTTAATCTTCACATTTTGAGATTTGATCTGAGCAGATAATATGATTCTTTCTCTTTTTGGCGACAGTATATATATACATACAGTATTTGAAGATACTATACAATCACTACATCATTTAGTATAAATCACTTGGCTGATGTAATTTTCCAGACGCTGCTGTGAATATTCAGACTATTCAGAACCTTGCAGCTGTGGTTGTCCAGCATCTGATATAATCACTGCATATATGCAGCTCCTGACAGCGAAGTTTCTGCACATGTATTCATTTCTCATGCATATACTGCACACAGACACACAAAAGCCATTCTTTGTAACTCAGTTTCTATAGTCCATGATCCTTGATCCTGTAGAGTAAAAGCACAGAGCCTGAATGTTAATTTTTACACCTCTGTTCTCTGTCTTCCTCACATTTGATCCACTGGATCTGTGACATTATACGCCACAGTTACTGAATTGAAGTTTACTTATTCATGACTCTTGAAGAAAACAGCATTCCAGTAGTTATAATATGTATGAGCATATATGAAACTGAATAATCCCTCTCTCCCCCCTTCTTTTCTCTCTCTCTTTGTCTACATAATGGTTACTCTCTCAGAATGGGAACTTCACCAGAGCTGAAGTCATGCCAGTGGTGCCACCAGTCAACGTCATTGGACAGTCCTCCTTTGTTGATTTCGGTGAGAATGACAAACATTTGTTATTTGCTGTCATTTTTTCCCAGTGTCCATTTGGGTGGTTGTGACAGACTAACAGAGAGATCCATGTTAAACCTAGCACTGGCATGTACGCTGGAGATTTGGTTTGTAATCAGAGTCAGAATGCATAAAGTCAAAAACACATCAAGTCGGTGTTGAAGTGCACTCAAGATACTTGGAGTTCTACTGGGCCATATTATACTCTAAAGTGCTATGCCCGATATATCTGTATGTGTGCATGTGTGTGGCAGATTCATCCCTGTCCTTTAAGCTCACTCTGCATTTGAAGCTGTGGAGCTTCAAAAGCTTCCAAATACAACTGTCTGGTCTTTTTGGCTTTAGACTTTTTACTATAGCCCTCTCATCACAACTTTCTTTCCGCACACAAACAGCAGCCATGCTCACCCCCTTACCAGACAGTCTAATCTTACTCATGAACACACAGTTGCAGACACACACTGTGATACACACACTCAATCCCACATGCAGCCAGATTTTTGTGAACATCTTATCCCCTTAAACAATCTTGGCCCATGGTATTCATTGTTCAGCTCAGCTTTACATTTATCCTCAGCAAATCTCTGCTGGCTCTCTAATCTCCAGGCTGCAGCCTGTGCGCCACAAAGTGGCCCCTCGTCGCTCTTGTCAGAGCAAGCACCTTAGCCAGGGGACGGGGAAAGTTGTGGTGGCTACTTATGCTTGTTTTTTCAGGGTAAATTCTAGTGAGATAAACAATCTGATGATATACAACAGTCTGGCTTTATTAGAGGCTGAAAGAGAGAATTGAATGAGCTATACTCCTCTCTCTCTCAGCTTATGCTTTCAAGATAGACAATGTGCTGTACCTCCAGGTGCTATAATGTAGCTGGTCAGGTGCCAAAAGAAGATTGACTGTACTGAGCCCCCTCCATTGTAAAAGTTAGTCACTCTGAAACTTCATTCAATGAAATGTTAATCTGTGACATGCTAAAACATAGTGTGACAGTAGCACTACTGTGGCAGTAGAGAGGAGTCATGGAGTCAGCAAATTGACTCAGTAATGTCACAGTAATGTTTCAGAACTGGCACAGTAATATCCAAATTTAAGTTTGATAACTTTATCCATCTGTAACCAGCATAAGGAAATGGTGATACCAGATCCTGAGGCCTATTTATACCAGAAATTGGCACAAATTCATCGACACAAAATATGTGCTTAAAGAAGTGTCGTGTCTTTTCATTTGTAAGTGGGAAGATTGTTTCAGTGTTTATTTTCAAAGTTACATTAACTTATTAATCTGCAAGACTTTTATTTTTAGTTTAGTAGTTCATTTTGTCTAATGTCTGCTGTGATTTTACATGACACTTCTCAGAGATCACTTATGCACCCAACATCATATCATATTCTTTCTCATTGAGAGAGGAAAGTTAGGTTGTTTTAAAAATCTGCACATTTTAATGTAATTCAAGAGAAGCAACACAGGACTGCTTGATGTGTCAAGGGGAAAGACTGCAGTGTGTCCTCCTTCTGAACAACCAAACCCAGATGGCCAAAGCATCACTTCGTATGAACTGGAATAGGATTCTTCCTACCAGAAATAGCAACATAAAACTACTGACATTCATTTGTATGAAAATTATTGTGACTAATGTATGTATAATTATCATCATGATCATGATAAATAGTTCAGAAAAGAAATCAGAAAATTCAGATATATCATAACAGGTTTAAACCATTTTCTGGTTTGCTACTCTTGCCTTTTTCTCTTTTCTTTTCTTTTTTTTTTTTCATAACATTAAGACCCTTATCACTCAGTTTGAGCTATGTGCTGTCCTTAGATGTGCAATGTTGGATGCATTTTAATTAACTTTTGGTCTGGTGTGGCTCTCATGCACATGAGCACACACACACAGACACACACAAGCTTCGCACTGATAAACACATCCTTATTGGCAAGATTAATCTGTTAATCTCATTGCAGCTAGGGGTGTCCATCAAATATTTAGTGAACAAACTTCCCCTTCCCAAATTGGCAATAATGTATGAGCCAGAGGGGAAATGACCTATATGCTGTGGGTGTATGTGTGGCTGTGTGTGTGTCATGAGGGAATCTGTGTGACAGCGTGTGTGTGTGTATGTAATTTGCTTGCGAACGTGTATGTATTTAATTTATCATCTCTGGGGGCGGTGATATTTTTTTGTTTAAATCTCAAGCTTATCTCGACAAAAACTTTTTCATTTCTTTAATCCTTTTTCTCTCTCTTTTTTTTTTTCTTTCCTCCTTCGGCTCGGAAATGTCATTTCAAGACGTTGCCCTCGTTAGCTGGGGATTGAAGCCTTTGAGGGTCATGCTTCTAATAATCTGCCAAATTCTGGCAGAGAGATGCCTTTGCCGGATGTAATGTTTTTTTGTTCTATTTTGTCTGCTTTGCTCGGTCCCTCCTCAGCTGTCGCTGTCTATCTTTATTACTCGTGATCTATTGTATATTTGCTATCTACAGCTTACTCGTTTTTTATGCTTGCTTTCATTCTCCTCCCTCGATTCTTCATCTGAACAGTTTTAGGTGTTACTCGATCTTTACATTTTATTACATTGTTGCTTGCTGTTTTTTAGACCTTTTTTCTTCTAGGATGTTGAGCATTCATCATAGTCTTCCGAGTCACTATTCACTCTACTTAAAAGATACATAATTTGTCATGATGAGTATTGAACCATATATAGAACAATAATATATAATACTATGTAAAAACGTTATCATATGGGTGTAATAAGCAATAATTGAATCGCTGTATGCAGTTGATTCTAGATTACATCAGACACACTGTATCAAATAATGTCAGACTTTAATTTGAAACACATTCATCACCCTAACTATGTCTCTTAGTCTTTGTCTGTATTTCTAATTCCCATATCGTTAGGCGGAGACGGAGAGAGATGCTCTGTGCCAACAAGATTGGAGTTAGGGTTTGTTATAAAATCAGTAGGGCTGAATGGGAGACTCTGTATGAGTCAGAAAAGACTGGCAAGAGATGCACATAAAATTGAAAAAAAAAAAAAAAAAACCCTGCACTCTTAGGTAGAAACTCTTTGAATATTTTAATGGCTCACGTCCAGAGGATGCATTTCAGCCTGAAGCAAGCAACGTTCTTTCCTGTATAATCTGTTTAAAGTAGAAACACAAACACACACATGCACAAAGCTCAAGTGAACACAGAAATGATACAATGGACACTTTTCCTCAGTGTATTCAAGTCCAAATCTGAATAACCATTATGTATGTTATGTATGCAGCAAGGAGAATAAAAAGGCATATATGAAGTTGATCGTCACAAAAGGTCGTTTCTTAGTTAAAATGGTCTGAGAAACAATAGAGATAGTCCTGCACATGTGTTGTACATACAGTTGTCCAGTTGACAATCAGTTTGTTAAGATACACCTTGTATTTAAGGGGTTCTGAACTCATTTTATGTGTAAGTATATGAGCAATGAACAAAAACATTCAATACTATACATAATGTAATCTATGCGAGGCGAACAAAACAAAATGACACATTTAAATAATTTTTTTTTTTTTTAATTAGCAGCATTGCTCAACGAATGACATGGTTGGTTGCTTGGATGGTCTAGACTCTAGACTGAAGTAACTTTAAGATAAATTGCCATGAAATTTGAAAGGTTGACAGTTTTGGTTTTTAGTGAAATGTCTTAAGTATTAATGGCTTACTGTTGAGTTTGGTACAGATATTCATGATTCCCAGTTGATGAATCCTAATGAATTTAGAGATTCCCTGACTTTTCATCATTAGGTTGCCCTTTATGGTTTTGAGTGCAACAGCCCAACAGTTACTGGACAGATGGCTGTGAAACCTGGTACAGACATTCATGCCATCCTCAGGATAAAATTGGAATTCTCCGTTGATTATTAGGAGTAGAGCATGCAGACGCTTGCATTTTGCTCAACACATCGTTGTGTCTAAGTTCAGCTTCACAGAGCTGCTAGCATGGGCGTATCATTGATCCCTCTTGTAGCTAACAATAAGTTACCTTTTGTAAGCTGCTAATAAATGTCTTGCATATTTCTGACACAGTCAGTCTGACCGTTCAAGTACATACTTGAAGTGACATTAAAATGTTGTGTAGTCTTCATCTAATGTGATCAATTCAAGTTGAAGTTCTGAGTGGTTTCTTACACAGCCCTGAACAGAAGTTTTACAACACCCCCATTTTTCTAGTTTTATTGAAATTTTAAGCAAATCCAGTGAATAACCTTAAACAGTGCTAATCCTATATAGAGAATTATGAGGCAGCCGCCACCGTATGATTTCTATCAGTATTTTCTAACAATATATCACTCAGTGGATTTCTGTCATTTGTAATTGATCCTACAGTGTTATGCCAATGTGTTGGGGTTTCCTCTTTGGCCAAAACTGCTAAACAGGAAGAAAGGAGCTGCAGTTTTCCTCAAGGAATTCCCTCCGTCTGTTTTTTTCTGTAAAGCAGAAATGCAGTGCCCTAATATATCGTATCTGTTCAAGCAGGTGAATACTTTCTTTTACAGCCTAGCACATCCAGCTTCTTATAAGGTTTCATAAATTCATATTAGATCCCAATCAGTGTTTACTTTAAGGTGAGTTCACATTTCTCAAAGAGGAGAAGAAACAGTGCAGACAGTGATTATTGTAGGTGATAGTGAAATGTCTGCTCCATTCCCTTTTGGCTAGGCCCTATTCCTCCAAATTATCACTGTTTAGTGTGTGTTATCATCAGTACTTCAGTCAAATGTTTCCATTAATTTCTTAGGTTTTACATTGGTTGTGAGATGAGGTTTATCTTTGTTTACTAGGTTTGTTGTCTGTTGGAAGGGTCAGCCCGCCTTGTATAGTTTCAGTTCTTTCTGTGTTTGTCAGGGAAGAACAGAATAATAGAGTGTTTACAATTGTGTGGTGTTCTGTATGCTTATGCCCCCCACACACACACACCTGAGTGGGTGGTATGTTCAAGTTAGCTGAGGAGGAAAAGGTAAAATGCCATTCAGTGTTCAATAGGGAGGAGAGTAGGTAGCAGCTTGCTGCGAGGCTGCAGTTTTTGTGGTTGTTATGGCTTGAGCACATACTCCAGCCTGCCGACCTGCTATTTGGCGACACCCCTCTAAAGGTTTCCAGTGCCCAAATACACTGCTGCCCTTTACATGGCGTGGCAGTTAAGTAATATTTTATGTTACTGACGAGATGCTGTAAATTTGGACAGGTGAGGGAAAGGATCAGACGCAGAGTTCAAGACAGGACGAGGAATCAAGGCGAGGGTATTCAGCTGCCTGTATTCTGTAAGTCTGTATTGTATTAACACAAAGCCAAAGTTTATGCGATTTGAACAGATTTAGAAAATTCTAGAGACACTAACAGTTAATTTGTAAATTTTGTAAAAAAAAAAAAAAAAAAAGAAAGAAAGATAAAGATTTTTTTTTTTAATTTTTTCAATTAATCATTTAATATAGTTTTTAAAATGTCATGACTTTGTGAAAAATGCATGAGATGACATCTCCTAAATTGTTTATTATTGTCCTTTTGGGAATTCCTTGGGATTCACTAGAGCTCCTAAAATGCTTGCTTGTAAACACTATGAGCAAGTTGAAGGCACGGTACACATGCATGTGTATGCACATGATCAGGATGTTAGCACATCTGCCTCATTTAGAGCCAAAACCCTGTTTAAATTGTTGCAAAGGTAAACAGACCAAGGTAAGAAATCAATCAATAAATAAGTAGGTTAGTGTCAACAAAAACTGAAAACCATGTCAATTACATAGAAAACAGGCCTTTAATAGAGAGTAAAAAACTTGAAAGTTAAGGCAAACCATTCCTACAGCTGTCCCAACTTTTGTTGATGACTTACAAACCCCCATACTGTAAATAAAGATGGCCGTAGCCTCCATGACGTCAAAGATAGGTTCTAAAGAGTGGTTTTGAAACTCAGAGTGGGCTGCTGAGCTGTTGCCATCTTAGCGGTACCTGACTCTACTTAACTCCTGGCTAATTCAAAAGGGGGTTCAGTATCTTACCCAAGCAAACTTCAATACGTGGCCTGGAGGATCCGGGAATCGAACCTCTAACCTTCTGATTAGTGGAGGACATGCTCTACTTCCTCCATAGCTATAGCATACACAGCATAAGTAGCTAGCTAGTTAAAGAGCTATAAGAAAGAATACTAGAATTTCACTCACAATACTGTGCTACAGAAAGTAGTGCTGTACATTGCAATCAGAATTGGTGAAAAAGAGGCAAGTAACAAAGCAGGACAGACTGGTTACTCAGGGGTATGTCCTACAGCAAGATAATGAGCCAAAACATTAGAAGAAAAGAACCAAACAGTGGCTTCACACGACGGAAGACCAGCACAGTCTCCAGACTTAAACCCCATGGAGCTGGTTTGGGATGAACTGGACAGAAGGTGAAATCGAAGAAACTAGCAAGTGCATCCCCTTTTTTGGGAATTTCTTCAACAGTATTGGGATGAACAATAATTAATTTCCATAAAGAAAGAAAGACTAAACGTAGGATTTAAAATTTCATGAGTCCTGATTCCTGAGAACATATGAAGGACACCTTACAGTAAAGAATGCAACCAAATACAAAAAACAACAACAACACAGGCTTTGAATTGTTTTTTAATTATTTATGAATCAAGCTTATCTGACGCAGTCACAACAAATAACAATCATAAAAATTGATAATAATAACTGTAATATTTATCACTGTTTGTTTGGCTGAATTAAATTGTACAGGTGTTGCTGTTTTTGCTGTTTTACTTTATCTACAATTTAAAATTTTCCTCTTTTCCAACAATCTGTTGACATTATCATTCAGTGTTTGTCTCTCTGTGTGTTGCCATCACATGAGCTCTGACCGGCTTCTCCCTCGGCTAATTAAAGAACACATCTAGGCTTTCCCGAAAAGCCTTGAAGGAATGACCGCAGAGAGGCCGAATGAAGGAGAGGAGAGAAAGAGTGAGGGGGGATAAAACACTTCAAAGATGATGTGAACAGAGATAGAGAAGAGGATAAAAAATATAAATATATGCCGAAGTTAATGATCTGGAGAGGAAGGAGGACAAGATGGCAGGGACGATAATGAAGGAATTAAGGAAAGGAGGAGGAGAGGAGAGGATGAGATGGACCAGAGAGCAGCGCTGCATCCCTGTGTGATCTGTGGGAATTATTTCCATCACACATCTCACTGTCCATTTCGCTCCATCCTTCTGCCTCTACTTTTATCTAGCCGTCTCCCACTACATGTTCTTCATCGTTTCTCCACCTCCCTCTTCATTTTCCCTGTATCTGTCTTGTTCTCTGTTTCTTTAAGTTCAAATGTATGTATTTTTATTTGAAATATATAATAATATACAGTAAAAACGGCAGCTATCGTAATTTTAACCATACAGTACAATAAAATTTATATTATATTGATTGATGGAAATTGATATTTAACAACACTGGCTGCTGAGTGTCATCCCAGTTTGATTAAGTCCATATTTTTGCAGGCTGGTAGGTAGATTCCAGCAAGTTCTGCAGCTCTGCCTCGTTTTTACCTGAAAAATGTAGTATTTAGCTTCATCAAGGAACATTTAGTAAGCTGCAGCAACTTTAGATTTACAAAAGCAGCTTAGTTTCAAGTTTGCACACCAGTTATAAATCTTGACAGCTATATTTAATAAGGCCTGCCTGTCTGTTTGGCAAACAGGATCATTACAGTAGTCACAGAATTTCACAGTCGACTATAATAAAATCAAAACTGTTTGAGTTTCGCATTTAGATCTTGTAGTGAAGTCTGACCTGGGGTCTTCAGCAGCTGGAAGGTTTCACTCCTGGGAGCAGCCGGGCTTCCTGCCTGAGCATCTCTCAGCATGTGATGTATTTGAAGTATCTATCTAGTATCTTAAGGATTGTTACTAATGGGTCATGTGCCACTTTACTATCATATCACATCTTTGAAGATTTCAAAGAAAATAGTGATGTCAATTTGAATGTGATTTTTGACAATAATTAAAGACAATACATGCATTCTCACTGTCTCTGTACATTCACATGGCAAAAAGAGTTTCCGAGCCAAATGTGAGTGAAAAGCTTTGACGACTTTATTTCCCTTGATCAGTATTTTGGCATTTTTTAAGTTGTATCTTTTTTTGTGACCAATTCTGGCAGAACTCAGGTTTGACTCAAGCTCAATTCCTTTGCTTTTTGATTTTGTCCTATAATTTAAGGAAAAAAATATATTTGAAAATCCCTCCTTTAGCAGATATAAATTCACTGATTTCGTTAATGTAATCTTATAGCTGAACCTGGATGGTCTGTGTCACCAGCACTAGGTTCAGTGCTATACTCGTGGCAATTTTTCATCCAAGATATAGACATTTCACTATTCATCTGTCCCTCTGTTTTTGCCACTAATGTCCCAGATACAGGACTGACCTGACCTCAGAACACACATGGCCGACATTATAAATACTGTAAACACCAAAAACAGTTAGAATTCATTTGGATCTATAAGTGTCAAGTCTGTTTTACCGATCTGTTGAAAGTTATCTGCTTGAGTAGCCTCCACAGGCAGCACACATTGGCTGAACTTGAAGCGTGTGCGTTTGTGTGTGCGTTTGTGTTTGTGTTTGTGTGTGTGTTTGTGTTTGTGTGTGTGTGTGTGTGTGCGCGCGCATGCGTGCGCGTGCGTGCATGTGTACATGTGTACGTACGTGCGTGTGTACATGTGTACGTACGTGCGTGTGTGCGTGTATGTTCATGGATGCATGACGGGAATACGCCTGTGTTTGTGTGTGAGCAGTTCTGTTTCCAGTTCTAGACTCTTAATAGATGCACAGCATATGCCAGACAAAACAGGCCCATCTGCCTTATCACTGAGGTAATTGCATTTTTCAAAGTGACAGCGGCCGATGCATAATTCATCATTAGGTAAAGCACAACAAAGTCCCACAACCAAGTGTGTCAGCTAGCTTCAATGCAGGTAGGATGGAGGGAGGCTGCTCTGCGACCAGCAGCTCACCAAGATAGGGAGATTTTTCAGACAGCGAGACGGGAGTGTGTTTGGAAGTGATATTTAAAATCGGCAAGGCTGTCATCATGCTGTGTGTGTGTGTGTATGTCTATGTGAGAGAGTTGATGTGTGTGTATGTGTGTGTATGTGTGTGTGTGTGTGTGTGTGTGTCTGTGCAGGTAAGCCAGCATGTTAACAGGACAGTGTATTTCTCTCTGCTCTCCCCCCTAGGCGTTTTTTCTTCCACTCATCTTATTATATTGTTACATCCAACCTCTCCTCCTCTCCATCTTTTCCGTGTGCCTCATTCTCTCCTCAACCTCTGCACACCTTTCATTTACAATTTTTTTTTTTTTACATTCATTTTCCTTTGTTTTCAGCTGTCTTGTCATGTTTTCAGCCAGTGCTTTTTCAGTTTTGGATTCTCCATCAGTTTCTCTCTGTCTCAGACTCCTGCAGAAATGGATTTACCTGTACCTGTTAAAGAAGAGGTAGTGGTGTGCCGCCTGGCTAGTTAAGATCACAGTAAGTTGTGTGAGCAGTATCACCCAACAGCATACATCTGCAGTTATGTTAAAGACATCCCTTCAGACCATATTAATGAAGTAAAAATGCAGCAGTGGGAAAAAATAAAACCTCCTAATCAAGCACCATTTTGTGATATCTCTTGCATTTAGAAATATTCCAATCCAAATGCAAATGATCAACTCTCCTGGGTTTACAGTTTCCTGGTGCAGATATTAATTTGCACATTTTAATATGCAATTTGATGCAAATTGCAAAGTACATCTGACACAAAAGTGTCCTTCATTGAAAATAAAAACCACATCTCCTTTCTTTCTTATTCCAATATCTGCTGCACAGTAATTATGCACAAGTAGTACTCTCAATTATAAGGATCCACCCACAGTGCCCACACACTAATTAACTCTTTATTTTTGAATTAATTTAAAATTTTCATAGTGTTGCACACTACATGTGTTTTATATTCAAAAGGAAAAACACAACTTCTCTTTTGTGTTTGTATTAACCTTTACAATATACCAAAGGTTTTCAAACTGTAAGGCATCCTTCCCCCGGGGTTTAGGGGAGATTTAAGGAGGGGTGAGAGTGAGGTAGAGATGAGGTGAAAGGGACAGGTGCATACTGGAAGTTAGTTATTTTAGTTGGCCTGTTGATTAGCCATGCTGGCCAACACAATCAACAGTTGGAGCTACGCTCTGAATGAGACACTTAGCGCTTTATTGCTGCAAATTGCCTCAAATTTCGTACTCCTTCTGAGTCACACTCAGTGAAATCTGAACACACAGACATGATGCACATATTTTTAAATCTAGTGTGACTCTCACTTCCCAAGGATATCACCATATCTGTCAGACACTCTTTATGACTGCAAAATTTGCCTGAGAATTATTTCATTTTTACATTTTTGTCAGTATCAACGTAATCCAGTGATAGTTGTCATATACAAATAGCCCCCATTAAATATTCATACACAGCACTGTTAGCTCCTCTTGTATGTTTACTTAAGCTCTGTCCCAAATCCAATACATACTAATTCCAAGCAGGTTTTGAATATGTAACGTGTTTACACTGGTGAAGTGACAAAATGAAGTATTCTCTAACTATACAGTGTGCATACTAAATACCATTGATTTTTCTGAGTGCCTGTAACATCATCAGCCTAATTAATGCAGCTGAGCAATCAGATGACACACCTGATCTTTATTAGCTATTAGCTACTTTACTTGTCCCTGAGTAGATCTGGGTGTCTTTCTAACAGGAGCCGCTATTGGCTAATAAAGCTTATGTTTATAGTGTCAGTTTGCCAAAATTCAAACAAATAAAGGCTTAATTGGGCCGCAAGTTGTAACCCACATCTAACTAACTGACTCAATAGCAACACTCACTGAGAACTTTATTAGGAACACCTGTACACATACTTTTTCTTGCAGTTATCCAATCAATTAACCAATCATGTGACAGCAGTGCATTAAATCCTGCAGATTCAGGTCAGAGGCTTCAGTTAATGTTCACGTCAAACAAACTAAAATGTGATCTCAGCATCTTTGACCGTGGCATGGTTGTCGGCTGGCTAGTGTTTCTGAAGCTGTTGATCTCCTGAGATTTTCACAAAAAACAGTCTGCAGTGTTTTCACTCAGAATGATGTGAAAAACAAAACACATCCAGTGAGGGGCAGTTCTGCAGACAGAAACGACTTGTTGATGAGAGGTCAGAAGAGTATGGCCAGACTTGTTGGAGCTGACAGAAAAGTTACAGCTCCTCAGATAAACACTCTTTAGGCTGCAGTGGGTGCAGGCTCACCAAAGCTCACCACAGGTGAAGACTGGAGAAAATGTAGCCAGGTGAATCTGGATTTCTGCTGAGGCACAAAGATGGTAGAGTCAGAATTTGGCATCGATCGCATAATATGCAGTATTGTCCAAAGGTTTTAGGCACTTTAGATGTTTAGAATCTTATTCATCATGTGATATATCATCAGGGAGGCCTGTGTGTCAGGTGACATGGAATTTAGGTCACCAACGGCCTCCTTCCTCTGCCGCCATGTTCTGAAATTTGTAAATACATTGATGGTGTAATGATAGTCCCTCCCCTTCCGCTACGTAGCCAAGATGGCAACTGTTGAGGGTGAAAAGCGTCCAAAGTTTTACACTCAACTTTTTGGTTGTTTTGAGTGCACCATCCGGGTACTTTAAGTGCACTGCATGTTGCCGTATACTCAAAATATCAAGTGTAAATACGGACTTTCGCGAATTGAAACACAGCATCTGTCTTCCCCAAGGACAAGACCTATGTAATACCACACACATTCCTCCCACTCTATTATCTTTAGCGCACACACAAAGCTCTGCTCTATCAGATCATAGGGTTCATAATGAGACACGGGCTCCTGGCAGCATTCCACCATGTGCGTTTGTGCATATACATATTGTGATTTGCATTGTTATTGGCGCTGTGCTGTCGTCTATGAATGCCAATGTGTCACAATATCAGCACAGTCTTTTTTTCATTCTCTCGTCTGTTGTTGTCTTTAGTTATTTTCTTTTCTATTTTCCCTCCTTCCACTGCCCCGGCCTTCCTCCACGCAGCTTTCTCCGTTTCAACCCTGCATGCAGTTTCCTCCCTCTGCGACGCTCTCAGCCAATCTCCATCACACCATGCATCTTCAGCGGGAGGGAGAGGTGAAAAACGGGAAGGAGGGAGGGAGAGAGGGAGACAATAAGGGGGAATAAAGAGGAGGAGAAATGGACGAAACGGTGGTATTAAGACTGAGGAGGGAGAGAGATAGTGACTGACAGAGGAGTGAGCTAGAAGAAGAGGAGGAAGAGAAACAGTGGAGTAGGGTGAGAGAGGAGACAGGTGAAGGAGAGCATAATGGGAATAAAAGAGAGACGGATGAATAGATAGATGAAAAAAGGTATTCATGGAAGAAAGGACAGGTGGGACAGAGTGAGGGAACGCTACTGTGTGTGGAACAGAGCTGACAATAAGCATCAGAGACAGAATGGCAAGTGATAACCTCTGTAGGACTGAATTAGCACTCATTCTGTCTCTCTCTATCTCTGCCTGCTTCTTTGTTCTTCTCCTTGCAGACACCTCACTATCAACACATCCTGTCTCTATCTGCACTGTTCACGGTGCACATGATGCTCATACACAGTGTGTAAGGCTGTTTCCATCACACCCACAGTAATGCAGCTAATTAGAACACATTGCCTACATCTAAACGCTTTGCCTTGAAAAATATAGCTTTTTTTTTTGGTTCCAACCAGTACAGTATGTTACAGTTTGTTACAATCTGTTACGGTATGTTCTGCAGTAGATATTTGCAGCAGCCCTGCAGCCTCCCATTTAGAATGTAAACAGGCTGGCAGACGGCAAAATAGTGTTCACAAGTATTGCACTCCCATAAAGTCTGGGGACTTGCAACAAAACAAAAAAAAAAAAGAATGGTCAGAATGAAAGCAGACGAGCTCAGTCTGACTTTTCGTTAGACTCTCCCTTCCATGTAGATGCCTACTTTGCTCAAACTGCACACCTCCACTTTGTAACACAGGATCTCTGTTTAAAACCTGTAGCCAGGAAACCCCATGATTAGCAAACTGATCTTCAGATGAAAAATTGGTGGAGTGCCTATTTTATAGTTTGTCAGTAGAAATAAAATTTATCAATGACAATTTTGATCTTTGCTTTGTCGTCTATTTAATCAGGTACTAAACATTTAATGGGCACAGCTTTTCTTCAGTTCATACCCTGCAAATCTATTACTTGGGGTTTTAAGACATCACTTCAGGCTAACAAAAATAAGATATTCTTACTTGAAGGCCAAGTACAAGATCTGCTGCAAACCAGACATGTCGTTTCATTACTGCAGTAATGTGTCTCCTTTAAATTGTGTCAAACACTTCCCTGAAAATGGACACAATTAAAAATGAATGAATTGTCGTCTGCACTTTTAAGAGATTTCCTCATTCCACATTCCACCATTAACTGTTTCTCTCTGTCTCTCTTTTTCTGTCCGTACTGCAAATACATCTTTAGTCTTTACACTCATTTTCCTCCAGCCTTTTAAAGAAAACTGATGAGAAACAAGTGCATTTTGAAAGCAGCATGAAGGAAAATCTGTCTGCTGTATTCTCTTTCCTTACAGCCACATTTAGTTTTGACCTGTGTTTTCATTTTACTTTTTGATTTCCTAATTTTGACATTACATTATGACAAAGTCAGGATATGAAGGGTTGTGTGAGCATATGTTTTATACAAGGATATTTCTATCTAGGCATCTAAGTATCATTTTAAATGTGTTTCCGTCAGCCATTGACTTCGAGAATATCAGAAAAGAAACATTTGGAAACAAGTCCTGACAGACACTTCAATATTTTTCTTTTATTTTTTAAAGATGATATATTTTTAAAATTGAATAGTACATCAATAGTATTAAGTACAAGTACAAGTACAAGGACTTGTTGACTTATCATCCTCTGCAGTGTATCTCATTATCTCCTTCACTTTTACTCCCCCTTTCTGCCTCTCACTTAGTTGCCCCTGACAGCCACATTCAGTTTCTTCTCCTCCCATTCTTTGTACTGTCATTCATCATCAGTGTCATTCAGGTTTCCCCCTCCACATGGCACAGCATCTGCTTGGGAGTGTTGCACTTGCCCAGTTGAAAATGATTCAGATACACATTCAGAGATGTGATGAGAAGCCTAGAAGCAGTTTCACCTCTGTATGTCTGGTGTCAATTTACACTCCAACACCTGAACACAGTGCATGTAGCGTTAACGCCATAATTTAGAATTTACTCCCGTTGAAATGGGGCACCAGTCCTCCTCGCCAAATTTATCAATCTCATATCGGAAGCCATGACTTCTCGATTCAATGGATCTCCAGTCTCTACGTCAAAAGAATACAACAGGACAACAACTGGGTGTAAATAAAAGAGTTTATTAACTAAACTACTATGTACAGAGTAAATGCAAGGTGTAATAATCATAAAGATGAAAATAATAATGAAATGAGCAGTGTGATGAGTTAGCAATGGTGGGAGAGGATATGTTATGGCTATACACTATGGCTATACAGCTAATGATACTACATCTACGAATCAGGTTTGATGATTAAATATTGCTATATTTCGACATCAACCCAGTCATGAGCAGAGTGTTAAGACCGGCCTACTGTGAGTTGCGCTGTAGCGGAAGACCCTAGGCTGGAACCCAGGTGGCTGTGGTTGCCGTGGTAACCCCGGAGACGTGGGATCTAGGTTGGATTCTCCTGGAGGCCGTGTCCCGTTATCACGATGACGGATTCTGCCGGTGTCTCAGCGGTTCAGCTCTGGTGGAGTTTGCCAGGAGACTTTCTGTCTCGGACACTCTTGATTTCTGCTCGGCTTCTCTGCAGGCGGTCGCGCAGATGTTATCTGCTGGCGTCTCTTGGGGGTTGATGCGAAATAAACTCTAATGCTCTTCACTTTGGCTGGATAAGTTTAGAGGAGGCTGGCGTTGACCAGATGACTCTAAAGTTCTCAAAATCTTCAAAAAGGAAAAACTTGATGATGATTGATGATTAAAAGTTACAAAATTACTGAGGCACTTCTGTTGCTTTGGTTCAGTTGGTCTTGACTTGGCTTATAAAATTAAAAGATCGCGCATCTAGACAAAAATCATGTTACTTGTAGCTTGTGGCAAAGAAAACTAAAAGACTCGAAAAGTGCAAAAATGACTAAGAGCCATGAGTTTGTGGCGAGCAGCTTAGAGCTAAGAGTTTCCATGGCTACAGAGCCGGGCTTTGAGCCGGGACTCTGAGCTTTGAGCAAAGTTCTCAGCTTCTAGTTTCTGCATCGTTTTCCTAGCTTCAGCTTTTCGGCCTCTAGCTTTTAGCTTCATTTCTCGCATCTTCTTCCTTCTTAGCATCTCGCCGAGTTTCTAACTTTTCCGCATTTCTAACATTTCTAACTTCTAACCTTTTCGGCATCTGACTACTGACCATGTGTGAATTGATCACATCTGTTTTATCCCCTGGGGGCAGGTGCATGTTTCAGGGGCGTCAGCCGTCTTATCCTGTGTTTCCACTTGGAAAAGAGGGTAATTTTCCACTGAACTTTGGAATAATTTAATTTTGACTCTTATCTAGAGAGGGACAGATGAAGAGAGGTTGGTGTGTGTGTTCATGCATGGCACAGCCAGGCCAGGATTCACACCTTAGTGTTAATCAGTCCTTTTGTTGTTACTTGTCCTATACAAGAAACAATCAAATATCATTAGACAAAGTCTTATTGTTACAAACTGGAGATTTTGCCTATATTCTTCAGTTTTCTGTTGTCCATTGGTTGATCCTCTGGAGCTGACCCTTTGACCTTTGGTCTGGTTCTGTGTCGTTCGGACATGCTAAAAGCATGGTCTGTTTGTGGGAGAGGGGTCCTTTGATAGTTTGATGGTGGGAAGAGTCGCAAAGTGTCAATTGTGGGTCCGTTACTCTGCATGTCCTTACAATGAACTTCCTTAATGGCTTGTGACTGATGCCAGGCCAGGTATGTACGCTACATGCGTGTGCAGTAAACTAGCCACTGAGTGAGGTTAACGATGACATCACTCAGTTTAGGTGTCCCAGTAAGCCATGACAATGAGCATGCATGCTGCATACGAGGGTGCTGCATCCTTTTATAAACACTGAAACTAAAGTCCTTTAGAACACAAAAATGTCATCAGTCCTGATCATAACAACCAAATATTCATTAATTTAACCCTTTAAATGCCAGTTTGTTTACAATGCCACTGTTTTTTATGAATCATTTTCCATACACTAAATGCTAAGGGTAAGTTTTTTGTTTGGATTATCATGAGAACCACTTGCTCTCACCTCATGAATTTGCAATCACATACACAATGTATGGACACAAGTACACCCTACAAAGATGCACACACACCCAACACAGACACACACACACCAACACTCCCACATTTTAGTTGCATACATTTATTCCAGTGGCCTACAGTGCTCCATAATACAGAAGCAATGTCCCCAGTGGGCACCAGGAAAATGTATATTTGCCATCAGCCAAACATGACTTCATCTGGCGGAAAATAGTAAAAACTACAATGTTGGAGCCAAGACTTCTGGATGAAAGCCTATGTGTGATTTTTATTATTAGTTTATGCTGTAATGGCAGTGGGTGTGACTGTAATTTGTATACACAGTGTGTTACAGACATATTAATAAGAGGTGAGGTTAAAATTTTAAATAAAATTCCCCCCCTAAAAAAACAAAATGAAAAGGACAACAATGGTAAATGGTCCTAAAGATGGACAAGGGTTAACTTTTAATTGCAATACAGAGCTTGTTAGTGTAATTAAATACACCTGTGGGAGCTATTTGGTGTTATTTAGTTTATTGTTTAGATTTCATTATTCTATTTTGATTTCATTATGATTAAATTTCTGTTAGTATTCTGTTAGTTTATTATTTTTGTAGTTTGGGTGTTTTGTTGTTATTTGTTTGTTTCATTTGGGCACGGTAGGAAGGCACCGTAGGTTATATAGGTAAGCGCAAGGTAGGGACCAGCATGCACCTGGGTGGGCAAATGGTTTTTTACCGGAGCGGGAGAGGCACAGGAATTTTTCTT
>NW_019525450.1:3144937-3149495 GCF_002814215.2 Seriola lalandi dorsalis
ACACCTGTGATCTTCCTGCTTTGACAGGTCAAAGTGTCTGCAGCTGAAAAACGTCTGTAACTCACAACAAAAGCTGCAGATTAAAGGAACATACCATCGTCTTAGTAACCAATAACATCCAGCATTATAAATGAGTTTATGTAATTGATATTATCTGTTATAAACCTGAATTTAGTCATATTTAGTTGTAACACAATTTTCAGTAAATAAAATGTCTCTGTCCTATTCCTTCAAACTGAGAATAAAACATCATCGAGCTGGATGTTAAACAAAGTCGACATTTAAGTAAAAAAAATCAAACAGGTCTGACATGAACCAACACAAGAAAGAAAATTATGCAATGTATATTTTGCGTAAAAATCAGCACTACAACTGATTATGATCTTCATTATTGATTGATTTACAGATTATTTTCTCAATAACTTGAGGATGGTTTGGTCCAAAAAAATATTAGTTAATTGCAAAACATGCTGCTCACAATCCTTTAACAGTCAAAAACCCCAAAACATTAAATTTACTATCACAGAAGTTTAAAAAAACAAAAAATATTCACTTCTGAGAAACGAGACCAGCAAAGTTTTTCCTATTTTGCTTAAGACATTATTAAAATGATTAATTGATTATCAAAATAGTTGCCGATTAATTATCTGGCAGCTGATTGATCGACTAATCATTTCAGATCTAGTAATAATCATGGTTATCAAAGTAAATGTAACCATCGATAGGTCCTTCTGAATTTTGACAAAATCTCTGATTGTTTCCGACGCAATTTGAGCAATTGCACTCACCACACCCACCGTCTTTACTAACACAGGAAGAAGGATTTTATTCATGTTTATATATGCGCTGTCACTGACCTGACGCACCCGATGGTTTATTACTCAGAACCATACGGAAAAGCTTAGATGGAAATTGTTTGGAAAAGGGCACTTTCAAAAAAATTCTTGGCAGTTGATTGGGCAAACCATCTGTCTATCACTGTCTCTCACTGGTTCAATCAACCAATCAGATTCTGCAAATTCTTCACTTTTTTTCACGAGCCAGTAAATCAAACTCTTGCCAACACTAGTTCGTAGAAGAGCGAAAAAAATCCATCAAGAAAAGCCTTCAGTGCCGTATGTACTCTGCTCTTCTTTCAATGAAGAAATACTGTCCAGTTCTGATGGTACAGCAGCATCTACGCCAACCTCTTCAGGAGCCACAATTGTTGTCAACAAACAGTCGCTTCTCGCTGTTGTCACACCTAAGACACGCCCGGAGCTGCAAGTAGTTCCTCCCTCATACGACGCTGATTAGTTCAATCCACTCTGGTTCAGCCACAAGCCAACAGCTTGGAGCCTGTCAGAATGGATTGTCACTTACTTTTTTTCATTATACTGTAGTAGATATGTGCAGCTCAAATCAAAAATTTGAAGTAAAGCATTTTTGAAGCACTATGTTTTCTCTCAGCCATGTTTTCTGGCTTCACACAGTTGAAGGCCTGAAGACATAGGAAAACAACAAGTAGATCACATTCTCGTGGATGTAAATGTGAAAAGGAATTTATGATTCAGTCAACATCACATAATGAGGTATTGTTTTGTCATTTGAAGTGCGTGCGTGCGTGCGTGCGTGCGTGCGTGCGTGCGTGCGTGCGTGCGTGCGAGCGAGCGAGCGTGCGTGTGTGCGAGCGAAGCTGAACCTGAACCTGGTGATCTGAAGTGTTTGTGCTTTGAAGAGCTGTTGTTTTGATTTGGGAGGCTCTGTCCCTGTTTGTACATTAGATGCAGCCTGCATGTATTATGATAATAATAATTAAGAGCGATGAAAATCAGTGGAGAAAATGATACTTCAAGTCAACTGACATTATTAAAAGGCATCAAAGAGACAAGTGCTGGTGGATGTGTGTTTGCTCATAGGAAACAAGCAGGTGTTCCTGTGATCCAACTCACACATGGAAAAAACAGGAACGATTGTCTTTGTGCCAGAAACTGAGCTGTGCTCAAAGTCGACTCTAGAACAAATCTGAAGTATTGTGATGAAGTGAAAATATTAAAATAGCACAGTTTTAGAAAACAAAGGATCACGCTTTCCACTGTTTCAATCCAACAATGTTGCTTTGCAAACTAATTCTCTTTCTGATTCTGGCAGATGGTGACGGCTACCAGGACCAGCTCCTCCCCGTGTGTCTGGACGACAAGTGTCTTCGCAGTGCCATCTACTTGGCCAAGTCAAAAGAGGGCTCAAAAGAGGTACATGATACACACACGACCACACTGACAGATGTGATACAAGTCTTTCTAATGAATTAGCCTTTCCTATTCAGTTACACCAGTTAATTTTTTTGGCTGGACCACAACAGCGGGGGCCAGACGGTAGGTGTGCGCTGTGTGAGAAACTAAATAAGAAGGACATTCTGTCGCTTTTAACTTTCTCTCAGACTGATCATTTAACAAGTAAATATAGTCGAAATCACAGCAGTCTTTGTCATTAATTTATGTGTGGTGATTTTGTCAGACGACGTCATGGTTATAAAATCAGGATTTTATTAGTACAGAGCAGCAAGTCTCAAAAATATACAATAGTACAATATACAGGTACTATTAGGAGCATGTTCATTCTTTGACATTTATTTTACACTGGAAAAAAACAACAGCACAGAGCTGGGGGGGGGGATTATTGCAGAGAACAAAGTGTACAAAATAAAAATAGTTGTCATATCAATACAAAATGTCAAAAAAAATGTCAGTTTTGTCAAAATTAAACCAACAACTGAGAGTTTGCTGGTTTTTCTTTTCTTAACAATAAAGTAAATATATCTTTTGGTTGGACAAATAAGGCATTTGATGACATCACCTTGAGCTCTAGGGAAATGTAATGGTCATTTTAACTTTTTTTTGTTATATACACCAACATTTAATTAATTGATGAAGAAAATGATCTCTAATTTGATCATGAAAACAATTGTTACAGGCCTACTGTACGGTCCACCTCTATACTGAAGTGAACAACATGAAAAAATTGTTGGACTCAATTCAAATCTTGTCAACAAATCCTCATACCCATGCAACAAACAGGTTGCTCTTCAGTGACTCTCACAACTCATACACTGTATAACCGTTTAAAGAACGACTCACTGATCTTCTGCCTCTGTGTTTACCGGCTGGTTAAGTTTTAAGTATTATGAATAAGATTAGCACAGAGTCATGGTTAAGGTTGAGGTTAAAAGTCACCGCCGTCATCGCTAAAAAAAAAAGTTCAGTGGTAGCGGGAGAAGCTACGTGAACTACAGTCTGACGTTACCTCTGCCGTTGCTACTTTGAGAGGATGGTAACTGCTCTCATGACTGAAAGAGGTCTTGTTGTTTTAAGGGTTTTTTGAAACAACTAATGCCTTCTTTTCTTGCCTCCACTCCATTTTCCTTTATGTTCTTTAAGACTTATGAAAGACCACCGCACCAGAGTTCCCATTGCAATACCACAGCTACTGTTTCTGTGCACAGTGGCTGTCTATTTCAGGAAGGCATTAAACACGCGGCTCACTGCGGGGGGCTCTTGCTTTAGAAAGATATCGGCGCTGATCCAGTGGATGTCATTGTGTTTGCAGAGCCGTGCGAGATAGAACTAACAGATACACGCACACGCATGCTGTCCCATCCAATTAATGTATACTGAGAAATTAATATATGTGTGTGGACATGTTCACTCTCAGTTGCTCTTACATGAACACACACACACACACACACACACACTCTCCACCCCCACCACCTACGTACCATCTTGCGTGATTCTTTTCAGTTGCATCCTACCAGTTGGCAGGAGACCCCACTCCCTTTTCTTCCTTCCTGCCACCAGAGAACTAGCTTCCACTTTCTTTCAATCCAAAATAGAAATATTACAGGCTTATCTGCATGTCCGCCCCCACATACACATGTACACACAAAAAGACACGCACACTGAGACGCACAGACGCACACTCCCCATGGACATGCCTTCTTTTGTTTGCCTGTCAGAAACCAAAAAAAAAAAAAAAAGGTGATTGAAGGAAGAAGTGAAAGGAGGAATGTAGAAGGGACGGGGAGGGGAGGCAGAGAGAAGAAGACTTATAGGCACTGACGGATAAAGTGAACACATGTTGTCTTCTGTGTCGCTCTGTGTTTGAGAGACAGTCATCACTGTCAAAGACAGAGACGGGAGGAAAGGGAAGGGTGGGCGGAGAGAGAGGAGGAAACAGAGTCTTTCTAAGCTTCTGCGCTTTCATGGAAACGGTGGTAACAATATACAATCATAATGATAACCTCCGTCTGCAGAAGCCAACACACCATACATCACAGTATTGATCCCATCAGTTCATCATTATTTGTGGTGGAAACACTTTCTTAGCTGTAATTATGATCTTACGTCACATGCGTGTTGGTGTGTGTGTGGGTGTGTGGCTCCATTGCATCGGCTCCACAGCCATGTTAACCCCAGTCCCTAGTCAGCAGATGTCTCCCCTAGAGATATCTGCCCACTGATAGTGATGGAGAAAATCGAGGGGGGGGTGGAGGAGGGAAGTGTAACAGATAGAGAAAATAGAA
>NW_019525450.1:3149515-3196790 GCF_002814215.2 Seriola lalandi dorsalis
GGGGGGGGGGAGAAATGGAAAGAAAAGGGAGCTTGATGTCAGAAAGAAGAAGAAAGAAATATTGTGAGGGAGGGAGGAAGAGGAGGTGGAGGGAAGGGAAGGGAAGATTAGAGGGAGGAAGGAAGAGAGGGCAAAAGAAAAATCTTTCTGTTGTCCCTTCATTTCCACTTTGAGAGGAACATCCCATCAGACGGAATGAGGGCGGAGAAGCAGAAAAGAGGAGTGGAGAGTGAATAGGGCTAGTGATATGTATACAGGCAACGACATGGTGAGATGCCTTTGGGTGTGCATGGAAGTCCTGCTGAGCAGAAACTAGTGTGTGTCTGTAGCTCATCTCCAAACAGCAATTCATTCCGTCCTTCCCGCAGTCTCAGCCACAGCTCTGCCTCTGCCTCTGCAGCAGCTCCGGGGCCTTTAGTTCACCATATTGGAGGAAACCGCAGGTGGCTCCCAACACCTCTCGGCTTCATTCCCCGTTCTTACTGACACACACTGTTCACATTTATTGCACTCTGGACCGCCCTTTTTCTCTGCTCTTACATTCTGTAACACAATTGGATATTACTGCAGACAAAAGTGTGATTATGTGGCTGTGGGTGCTACATCTGTCAAGCAAATTGTATCAAAGAAAACAAACAAAATATTAGCAGAAAGACCCTCTGAACATCAGAGAGCACTTTCACAAGAAAAGGCTTGGAATTCGTCCAGGCACTTTGCAAGTGAGTGTATATTTAAGGCCACGGCTCATTTCCAGTACAGGAATGTTTATGTGGTGGAGCTGAGCAATATTGCTAAATAACATCTCGGTATTTTAAGCCTTGATGAAATGGCTTTACAAATGGATTTTTCTAATCAGAACAATAATTTAGACCAACCACCCTCTATTAAATGCCTTTAGATTTACACAGACCATTACGAACTTCCTATTACTGAACAGTTTTTTAGACTTCAAATTATTTTCTACACAAAATAGAGCTGAAATATAACCTGTGGGTCCAAATAAAGCTAAGTAGTTGCTTTACACAGCAGAATTCTGCAACATACTGTTATGAACAACACTAATTAGTACAGGGAGCCCATCTACACAGTTGGAGTTGTTTCCCTCATTCCCTCAGTACACCTACTACTGCTGCCGTAGTTAATTTCTTAGGTCAACAGTTCGGTGCATAGTCAAATTGAGAGGATTTGGCAAGGGATGAACAATCAATAAAGTGAACCTTATCCGCTCTCTTTCACATACGAACAGCAACATCACAGCAACGACATGGGATATTTTGTTTTGTTGGGAAAGTGAAGAGTTGAAGATTTATACTTCATAATTTTACCGTAGATTATGCAGAACTGCTCAAAAGGTTTGGACATGAAAAAGTAAAGTGAGGAAGCTTTCAAAAATAATGTCATGAATAGTATTTTTTTTATCATAGAAAAGAGCAGTAAACAGAAGAAAACCTCAGTGACATCAATATTTAGCATAACCACCCTGTAAGTGTACCCCGAGGTTCTCTTATACAGTTTTTCAAGGTACTTGGCAGGTACGTTGTTCGAGCGACTTGGAGAACTTGCCACAGATCCTCTGAGGGTTCAGGCTGTCTCAGTGTCTTCTTGTAATCCCAGTCTGACTCCATGATGTTGAGATCAGGCTCTGTGGGGGCCAGACCATCTGTTGCAGCACTCCTCATTCTTCTTCTTGCTGAACATAGAAACACCAAATAAATAAGAACAACAATCTAATCAGTCTGCCTTTTGTAGTATTTCCTACAAAGAACATACTATAAATATTCTCTGTATTTTCTAGTAGTTCAGTCTGTGTGTGTGTTGTGAAAGAGCCAAAGCGGGACTCGGTGCTGAGAACAGTTCCGATGCAGCTTTCTCCAGCACCAGGGAGTGACTGACCCCACATGGTCACTGTTTGGACACAGGCCACATTCCCTAGTTCTCTGGCAAAAAGACACAGTCAATAACTGATTAGCTTTGAGCATGTTGTTACTGTTCTTTTGTGCTGGCTAATGTTGACTGGTGTCTGAAGACAAAAACCAAGAAGCTGTACACAAACAAATGCCCTTACTGTCACTGATAGGCCTTACACAATACATTGGAAGAATGGCGCACACACTTTTATTGTGCATTATTTTTGTTATTCATTTAATAAATGTGGTCTGGTGTTTTTTTTATATCCTTCTGTGGAAACAAGCTTACTTCCATAGGAGAACAAGAATAAAAAAGAACAAGTGCAACACTGATAGTATTGAGTTGACCTGGTCTATAAATATTTCTGAATTGAGATTACATTTGTTTTTGTATGCACATTTCTGTGTATATTTGCTCTCTTGTGAAAATGCCTACCATGCACACATGCTTAACACACATACCGCCCCCATGAAGACTGAGCCAGCTGCCCACTGTTGCTGCCCAGACAGTGTAAGGGCAGCCAGTGTGAGCCAGACAGCTTCCTCCCAGTCATCCCAGTCAGCCGGTCAGTCAGTGGTCAAAGAGGTGACACTGACAGCAGGTAGCAGCGTCCCTACCCTGCCCAGCTGACACAAAGACATATGGTCTCACTCCATCTCTGGCTCTGGACTGCTTTTTTATCAGGATAAACTATGACCTTATTTCCACCTGATAATGAAATACAATCTGTATCTTGGTATTTTGGAGAAGGACATGTCAGTGTAATGCGTGTTGGTACACACATAGTTAGTCAATGCAGATGTCATCAGCACAGACAGAGGCTCCATCCCGATGGACAGAAACATTTTGAAGGTTAGAAACGTGGAAACAAGACCAGTACAGGAAGAAAAGTCATCACAGTGAGCCGTAATATCATCACTCTGCAGTAACAACAGTTAAACCTTTAGACAAACCATGTAGATAGCCAAGGACCACCTCTGCAGCTGCAATGCATACATAGTTAGAAAAGAGTAGAATAGATTATGTTCACTTAAAAGCACAAAATGTATGAGAAATACATTGTAATTACTTTAGTTCTGCTCTGTGAACCGTCCTGTGTTTTCTATATGCAAGCCATAATTAGGTTTAAGAGGTCCATGTAACTGACCATACAAGGGTAATCATACACACTGTTATGTTGCAAGCTTGCTCACACATAAGAGATCTGTGGAAGTGAACCTTAATGCCTTTCTTAACAATAGGTTTGACATGATGAGCAAACAGTAAATAGCTTGACTGGAGAAACAGATGCTTATACACAATGAGATGAGAGGATTGATACCGCTGTGGATGCTAAATATAAAGATAGAGTCGGCAAGGGATTAGTTTAGCTAAGCATGAAGGTGGAAGCCATGTAACGATTCCTTATTCTCACAAAAAGAGTTTAAAAAAGAGTTGAAATGATAAACATCCTTTATCAATTCCCCATATTTCCTATATTCTCCCACTTGGCTACTTTTACAAATCCTTTGTAGAATGTCAAATTAACACCTCAGTGTGATTTTGAAAGTCAGTCCTCATTTGCATTCATCTCCGCTTTCTCTGCAAAGTGTTTCCACTTTTTCTCTCTCTACCTATCTTTGGAAGTCGTATTTCCTGTTACTATTTGTATCACATTTCATTAAGTCCAGTGTGTTATGAAGAAGAAGTCTGGTACCACTGGGCCTTTTTATTAGGATAATACTGACAGAAAACTACTTCATCTTCTTATTCACTCTTATTGAAAATACTGACTGAATTAGTAACAAATTCTGTGCCTGCAAACTTTATTTTAGTGTTGAATATTTCAGACATTGCATCACGTACAACGCTAACATACATCTAGATCAAAGCCACGATCATTCTTTGCCCATGATTATAGCAAGACCAGCCAGACTTCCACTTTGCTGTATTGAAGTCATCTTCTCTTCCCACCCACTCCTCCAGTGTTCAAACCCATGCTGTCTTTCAGTGCCAGTTCTAATGTGATGAGCATTACAGTCATTATATCACTGGGATCATAAAAAGCTATTGCTTCATTACACGCCTGATTTTTTTTCCCCCTTTACTTTATTGCCTTGGACAGGCTTGTTGTTTGTTGATGTTACAGCACCTCCCCTCATCACCCCATAAACCCCACCACCGCCTCCCACCTCAACCGCAGGCCGCCCACATTTTAATTTCTTGGCCTAATGAAGCGGGAGCTCTCTCCACCAAGTTGAATCAATGGGAGTCTCTGAGCATACCGTCGCTTTTTTCGCTTTAGTCGTCAGTGAAGCCAGGAGAGTGATTTTATGTTGAGGGGGTTTGTGTTTGTGCCCCTTCTGGTCTGTGTGTGTGTGTGTTTTTATATGCACGCTTCCATGTTTTGTGCATGCGTGTGCTTGCGTGCGTGCATGTTTGTGTGGGTGTGTGTGCATGCGAGCATGTGCCACAATAAGCTGTCTGCACACATGGTCTGTGTTTTCCCGCTGTTCAGTAAAAAGCCATTTGCATGCGGGATCCTTCTCTTCAATGCCATTTAAGGTATCAGATTACCCCACGAGCACAAATCCCATCATTGTCTTCATTTCCATTAACTAGGTCATTTGGATCTCTGCGCTAACACACCTACACACACACACACACACACACTCACACTCAATTTGTTTCTCAATATGTTAATATGTTGACATTTGAACAAGAGAACGTCAGGGTGGAATTATATTGACTTAGGAGCACTCTTTTTGACTAGCAGGGCACTGGGCCACAGATTAATCCATATAGACATACACTTGATATTGTTCAAACACTCGGCTAAATTTAGTGATTAAATCTCAAAACTTCTGGAGTAAGGAAGGAGTAACTGCTTCATGATTTATTTAAGGAGTTCCTATGTCAAGGTTGGTTATTTATTGCAGCTTCTCAAATAAAAAAACTGATTTGATGAGATTAGAATTTAATATCTAATATATTTAATATCCTCTGTAACGCCCATATGATTTCCCACACAATACCGCTGAGCAATAAAAACAAAACGCAGGGTAAACACTGTCCGATCCAGCTGAGGGAAAATGCTGCACGACTGTTTTTCCCCCTCTGCTCGATTGGAAAAGACTGATCTTTTGACTTCCACCTTTGCCACTGCGCTTTGTGTTATGTGTCTGCTAGTTTACCGTCTTTCATCATGTGCTTTTGTTCTGCCATATGTTCACACAATATAATTATCACATATCATTGTCATTAGGTAATGTAGGAAACAGTATAATGTATCAATTATAGCGAGGCAGACGTGATAATGCATTACTTCAGTTTCAGGCTTAATCTCAGGCTCCTGCTTGATTAAGCTTCTCTCTTCTATATGTCTGAGTGAGTGCATGCATGTGCGCAGGTGTGCATGTACAGTTTTGATATCATCATTCCAGTCTGTGCTTCTTTATTTTACTTTCATCATCCTTTTCCCTATACCTCTGCTCTGCTCCCATGCTGTGTTTAAGGGAAGAACATTAATTAGAGACTAAAGATGGCATCTCTAATTTTATCAGCAGCTATCTTGCCATCACGGAACCTACAAATGAACCTCTTAAACCCAATGCACGACTGTGTGTTTGCGTGTCTGCGTTCTTTCACAGTGTTGACGAGATGCTGTTGGTATTCTCCATGCTCTCCCTCTCTCTTCCTCTAATCAACGTTAGAAAAAAAGAGCAGCAGACAGTACACTGATTGCCTCAGGGTAAACACCAGCACAGTGGTCTGCTGATAAGGCTGGCGGCCAGCAAAGGCCTCACTCTGTCCTGAGAGAGAATGTCATGGCAGCGCTGAGCACAGACCAAAGGACTCCAGCGTGAAAGATAACTCACCAGTGGATTCATTTGCCTTGCAGACTAAAGAGCAAAAAAGATTGAAGATGTAGCTGGTATCTGAAAACATGACCACCTGCTCTGTGAGAGTAACTGCTGACATGGGAACTAATGTGTAGTTAATACAACACCTTTCCCCGTTCAAAGTAGCACACCTTGAATGTGTGTATTCTTATGTATTGCTTTTTATATTCAATAGATAGTGGATTTTGGATTGAAGCCAAAGGTCATTTGGATTATAACGCAGGGATTGAGCTGTCAGTCATACAAACTACTTCCATGTCTTTGTCATGTTTTGTCCCCGGCATTTTTTCAGCAAGTTGAAAATGGTTCCACCTCTGTCAGTTTGTACAAATGTGAAGGTTTCTGTGTGTCAACGTCTAGCATTGTGTTTACTGGCCACAAATGGGCTGGCAGCAGGGTCTCAGGTCTCCCTCTTGTCACTTCTCTCTGCCAGCCACAGCACAGTGGTCATTTCCAGCACTCCCATCCACTGTGGATAGAAGTAATCACAGCCATGTTTTACACCCATATGGCAGGCAGTCAGCCTTTCAAATCACATTGCAACATCACTCAACAGTCATTTAATGCGAGTTTGGCTGCGCAGCGCTGCATTAAAGCTCCAAGTTCATTCTTATCCTCTGAAAAATATTCAACCTGGGTCTTTATCACTCAACTGGTTTTATGACACCATCTGTATGTAGAGAAGCATAATAACTATCATTGCCCGCTGCTTACACTGAGTCTGTCCATCACACTCCCAGTCCAAACATTACCACCTAAACTTCACTATTTCTGTATAAGGTCATAAATGGAAAGGAAGGTTAGAGTTTGATTAAAACAGATTTTTATATTTTATTGTAATGTAATATCAAAAGATACCGCCTTTCAAAATCAAACAGAAAAGGGTTTTATGAATGCTAAAGGCTAAATTGGATATAAACAAAAGTGCACCTGACAGACCAGGCAAATGTTTGGGACCCCAGAGGGGAAAAGGGCCCCCCTCCTATTGGCACATTGTGCAATGTTGACATAGTGTGCACAGCTGGTTTTGAGGTAACTTACATCAGTGACATCACGACACGATAAATTTCACACTAATTGGTGATAGGCATTGGTTGTCTTTCTCAGACATGCTGGTCATATTAAGAGCTATTAGTAGCATTTCTGGTGAGTGTCTCTCTGGTGACTCTCCCCTGCACCTGCTCGCTCTGTTTAACATTCATGAATAGTTCAAACCTCCAGCATCTGGCCATGCGCCTCTCTATGAGACACAAACACACACACACACACACACACACACACACACACACACACACCAGGGATCTACACTGGTAGTTCAGTTTTGAGTCTCAAAATATATTTTTATATAATTGCAAATGCCTGTGACTGACTGAGTGATTGTTGTTGAGTGATCATATTTATACCATAGGTCAGGTCAAGTTTCCCTATTGGTTGTTGCTCTTTCAAAATGAATTGGCGGCAACAGTTTCTATTAAGGGGGCATTTACAACCTGCGCTGTTGCCAACTAGCTAGATTTAGAGACTAACAAGACTAGGAATAAACTCAGCCGAGGGCGACGTCTCCTGTTACAGGCAGTCACTTTGTTGTCCTGTTCTTACAGCTGTTCAGCAGCAACAGGTGGAGGTACTAGGTGCCACGTCCTATCTTGAGAAATAAGGGATGCCGCTCCCCATGAGATTTTACATTCTACATGTGCAGGACCCAAACTATAATTTGATTCCATTAGACTAATGAAGACTAAGTATTTGGTTCACATAGTGCACCAGCCAGATACTGTACTGAATGGTGATACATACTACTCAGGATTTGCCTCTCATGATGGCGTTAGTGTGAATAAGGGACAATCATAGTCTCTCCCTCCTTGCAACACCTCCCTCTCTTATATTATGTGTAATTCACAGGAGTCCTGGCTAACAATTCAGACAAATGACATTAATGAAAACAGAGAGACCAGTATGTCTGTCACTGGTTGAAACTCCATTAAAATGAATTTAGTGGGAATATATGGGCAGTTACAATAAATCTTTCCTCTGCAAAATGAAAAGTAATAGCTCTTATTTTCCAGCTACAGTCACCAGAGTTTGGAGGAATTGCAGGAAGACAGAGTGCAGGAGACTAAACTAAAATGGAGAGTCAAGGCTTTAACTAGTGCAAGTGTACTTGAGAAATGCTAAGTGAAAGAGTATTCATATTAAGTGAGGTGATAATGGTCTGAGTGAGGTTCTTTAAAGCACTGTCTCTACAGTGCAGTTTGTTTTTGTGTTGTTTACTGAGTGTACCTCTTTAGTTTGACTGTTTCCCACTGTAAACATCAGTTGGTAGTAACTTTAGAACAAGACCCCCTTGAGGGCCCTATTACCTCAACATTTGAATTGTCAAGATGAGGGAACGAAGCCTTATTTGTGTTTGGTTAACAGAGTGGGAGAGCTTCTTCACTATCTGTATTTGATGTGTAAAGAGAGTAGCATCGTGTAGTTTATTAATAGGCATAGTGTCTATTTATAATGAGGCTGTAATTTGTTGCTGTTATACGTCAAATTTAGACTGCTTTCTTTGATTATCTTTTCTTTAGTTCTCATTAGTTAAGTCATATTTTGGTGATTTATTTCTCTTTCTGTTTGGCTTTCCTTTGTGGCGCTACTTCACACCAAGGAGAGGAGTTGCTAAATTGAGGATTTACAAGTAAATCCAAGCTATTAATGTGATTTGCATTTTACTTCTCAAGTAAATGCTTTTTTAAATGTAATTTTGAAAAGTGTTGTTGCTGGTAAGTTCAAAGACTACAAATAATTGCTTTTGGGTGGACAATTTAGGATTGATTTTGACTCCAGTGTTTCAGTTTCAAAGAGAATGATTAAAGTTACCAACATGAGATCATCAAGGAGCAGCATTAAATGCCCTGAAAGGGGTAAGTTTGTACATTTGGATTACATGAAAACATTTAAATATAGGCAAGCATTTGTTATGAGTTTGAAATGACTCTCTTTTAGTTTGTCATCTTGGTTAAAAAATGCCATTATGTTGGTTTACTGTACATACTGTACTTATGTGTAGGTATATGAGCACCATGCTGCACTGTTAGCAGTTTGATCTGTGTTTGTGTTGCAGTGCAAGTGGCAAGGTAAAAAGTTCTTCTTACCTTATTAACATGTAGGTTTGAGCTTCATTCTGACTGCATTATTGCCTCCTTCCAACACCCTGACCAGTTTTTATTCAACAAAGAGTTAGTAGTAGGTTTCTAACATTGGTGAATAAGTCAACACTTCAAATAGCACTTCAAAACTTAAATTGCTTGAATACAGAAATGATGAATATGGGATTATATGTTGTTATATGTTGTACATTGCATTTAGTATTTGTTTTTATTTCGTAGTGTTTGAATCTAACTACCCAGAAATTACTGTATTACTGTGCCAGTGTAAAAAAAAAAAAAAAGAGACATTGTGACAACATGATCAAGTACAAACACCACATCTCAACAAGTTTATTGGTCCTCAAATTGACTTTGTTATCTGAGAATCTACAAAAAAAAAAAAGTAACTTCATTTATTACTTGACTTTTTCTTTGTACTAATGAAGTGATGAACCTTATTTTCACCTTGTTCCATTTCAGAACATTGATACTAATTTCTAAAGAAGTACGAACAACACGATTCTGAACATTCAGTAGAAGAAGGTTTAAGACTAGAATGAAACTAAATGATTTTTTGACACTGCATTCAGGTTATTATCATCCACTGTCTCTTTTATCCTTCACTTTTTTCCTGTCCTCTATTTTCCCTGTTATTGTGTCAAGTGTTGTGCTGGTTAATTCTGATTGATGAGTAATTGTTTTGGGATGTTGTTGCAGTGGGTACCAGTGCTGTCAGATTTCCAGCGGAGGGAAACAGTTTGGAGCTTTGTGCCAGGGACACCCAGCCAACCCCTGGCCCTTCACCTCGGGGACTACAACCTGGACGGCTTCCCTGATGCCCTGGTTGTCCTCCGCAACAGCAGCGGCAGGTAGGGGGAAAAATACACACACTCTCAACTAAGCTCCACAGGAGTCTTCAAATGGGGTCATGTTTGTTGGTGTGGTGTCTTGAAGAAAAAGTACTTGTGTAAGGGCGACATTTGTAGATAATGTTTTTGTTATTATCGTAATCATTTTGGACTATATACACACACAAGTGTTGGTGTTCCTCTAAGACCCTTATTTAAGATAATGTCTTGTAAATAAATGAGATATTGCTGAATCTAAACTAATCCTTATTTGGCAAATGATCCCCTGGAATCCAGTCAAGTAGGTCTCTGAACCCCACTCCAACTAATCATTTCAGCACTATGCCTCACTTGATGAGCCATCGCTGCAGAGGCACACGGTGTCAGCATGTGCAGGTCCAGGGCCTGCACATGTAGCACACAGTGACATACAAACAGGATTTGCATTGTTATTACTCTAGTTTCAGGAAACTAATAATCACAGATTTCATGCAAATCCATGTTCTCTCAATTCTCACAAACACTTGCTTCATTTTGTAACCTACATTTGAGTTTGTCATGTAACATTACCCATTTTGATGAGATTATACTAACTATAGTATTCCCGCAGAAACACAAAATTGAATTGATCGGAACCTAATAACTCAAGATGCATACTTAAATGGCTTATGCAAATCTGTTTAGCTTTCAACACTAGGAATTTGATGGCACATGGGGGATGGATTTACTCATTAAATTACTGTGAAATTACTGTACTTGCAATGACACGTTCTCATGCTGGGAAAAAAAAAATGGTCTCCATTACAAACAGTTGCCCCATTGATATGGTATGTTTCTCACTTTTTACAGCTGTAGTTTACAGTTGTCAAGCTCAACTCAAAGCAGTTGACTGACTGGGCAGTAATAAAACAAAGTAGCATAAAGAAATATAACGATTTAAAAGAATACATCCTATTTGGCCTACACATGTTAATGCTGATGCACACAAAATAATTTGACTTGTATCGTGTGTTTAAAAATAATCCTTGAAGAACAACTCTCATCCTCGTACTGACAGAATAGCAATAGTTTTCAAAGGTGGATTAATTAAATCTTCTCATTAATAAATCATAAGATATTAGCTGAGGCATAAATTAGACATAAATTAATGTGATTGCTGACAGTTTGACATTAATGACACTGTCCTTAGCTGCAGAATATGTAGATTTAAAATGATTTGCACTGGGCAGTCAGAATCTGTGACATTGTAGTATAATAAAGAAGAGATTACCATCCAGTCTGCTAGAGCACTGACTGGGAGAGAAGACAGCTAAGGTGAGTGTGTTCTTCAGTTTACAGACATGACAACTGATAAGCCAGCCCTTTAAAAATCATTACAGCATGTGCCAGGACATAAGCACCATGGACACTTGGAAATGTGTGTGTGTGTGTGTGTGTGTGTGTGTGTGTGTGTGTGTGTGTGTGTGTGTTTTTGTGTGTGTGTTTTTGTGTGTGTTTTTGTGTGTGTCGGAGGACCTGTGTGGATTATCTGGCCCCAGAGATGAAGATAAGATATCTGAAAGGGTCAGGGCTGTGACTGTCTATGCATACTGATTGATCTGTGCGTGCGTGCGTGCGTGCGTGCGTGCGTGCGTGCGTGCGTGTACGCGTGCGTCTTCTTTAGAGTGTCTGAGTGCTTGTTCTGTCAGAAATAGTAAGTGTTGATGAACAGCTTCAAAAGACTCACACACACACATACATACATTTGAACCATGCTTTCTTCTCCAGGCTCTATAATCACTAGTAAGTCGGTAAGGCTTAACTCTTTGTGGTTACCCTCATCTAGAAATGACTTCTGTCTCACCAGCTCTAATCATACAAGCTATAGCTTCTCTCTTTATTCCCTCCCTTTCCTCCATTTGCTTCTCATTTTAAGCCTGAGCATTGTAATCCTGTACTCGGCCATGGTTATTGCGGAACTCCTTCCGCATAAAAACTGACTCCAGTAGTAACATTTAAAATCACATCATCAGCATATGTAGGAAGGAGGAGGATGGAGGGAGAAGGAATGGAGAGATGAAAGGAGGTCAGGGTGATGGGAAAGAAGGATGGTTTAAAGGTCAGAGAAGTCTCTTTAGATGCTTTCTGTTTTGAATCCCTGAAGCAGTACATCTAGACCTCTTAACTACCACCGATGTGCACCAGAGCAACGCACGTACCCTCCAAATGGTATCAGCGGTTTGACTGGGAACTTCTTTGTTGTGCTCCTACAAGTCAATGTATAAGGTCATGGTCATACTGATGTGCATTGCTTCTTTTTAGTGAACGCACAAGGTTTCAGAGGTCATGTATGAGTGATGAGATGTGCTTGTTTTTGTTTTTGTTAAGACATTTCATGAAATGCCTCTTGTCGACTTTGGATTCAGCAGCGCTCCGCAGTGCGTCCTGCAGTGGGCTTCATTTTGTCTTTGATTTCCTTCTAACCACATGCTCTCTACTTACAAATATTTGTGCAGCCCATAGCTGGTTTACTTTAAGTCCCATTCCCTCTCCATTCCTTTCCTTCTTTCACTCTCTCCTCCATCTCCTCTCCTTCGTCCTTCCAACTGGTTATTTATAGCTCCCTTTCAGATAAAAGTCCTGCTAGACTGTGTCACTCCTCCTCCCAGCAAAACAAATGCCTTTTTAAGTATTCAAAATAGGAAGACGAAAGGAGAGAGGGTGTGAGATGAGAGTAATCGGGTGGAATCAGTGGAACAATGAACAGATGGAGGGAGCAGAAGGAATAAATAGAGAGTTGGGAGGTCATTTAGAGCTGGTATAGGGAGAGGTCTAGAAAGAAAAAGAAAAAAAAAAGACACCAGAATTTGAAAATACAGCCGCCCTCCCGCAGCTCTCACGGGCACATGCATGCGCTTCATACACGCACGCAACCAAACTCAGACACAGCAATGAGCCTTTGGCTACGATTAGCAGAAGGCTAAACTATTAGCAACATTGAACGCAGCTACTCGTTGCCTGCTTTCATGGTAAATCTATTTACACAACCATCCACTACAACACATTTGATATTACAGGAAAATGGAGTTAGCGTTAGAAGTACAAGTTTTCTCCATCTCTAAAACGCTGCACCGATATTGACGCATATCTATCTCAAGGGACATGGACATTGATGAGTGCCCACCCCAGCTTTAAGAACACGTGAAGTCATATTCTAATACAGCTCCATTTTCAAAGGCACAGCTTTGGCAAAACTAGTGATTTGGTTGTATTACCTCAGAAGGAAATATCTGTCTTTTGATTGCCCTACTTGTTTTCCTTCTTACTGTACAAGATCTTACAACTGCTTGAAGGTCATATATGCACTGCGCTGCTTTTTTTGAAGGTGTAACAATATACTACATACAGCGGCTTCAGGAGGTTTTCAGACACCTTGACCTTTTTGCACGTTATGTTATACGTCTTATTTTAAATGGATATAATTGCCATTGATGCATCAGGGAAAGGGTATAAAACTGTTTCTAAAGCTTTGAGGGTTCAGGTGCACGATGACCTCAATAATTGTGAAACGGAAGAAGTTTGCAACCCCAGGACTCTTCCTAGATTTGGGCATCCGGCCTTACTGAGCAGCTGGGCAAGAAGGGCCTTGGTCAGGGAGCTTACCAAGAACCCACCAGTCACTCTAACAGAGCTTCAGAAGTCCTCTGTAGAGAAGGGAGAACCTGCTGGGTCGACCACCTCAGCATCACCCCATCAATCAGGCCTTTATCATAGAGCAGCTAGATGGACAGCCCGCTTGGACTTTGCAAAGCGCCATTTAAAGGACTCAGAGCTTGATGCAAAAGATTCTCTGGTGTAATGAGACAAGAATTCAACTTTCTAAGCTTAATAAACTGTCTGCAAACTCCAGACACTGCTCATCACCTGGCTAAAAGAAATCCCTGCAGTGAAGCATGTTTGTGGCAGCATCACGCTGTGGGGAGCTTCTCAGCTGCAGGGAGACTGGTCACAATTGAGTAACTGATAAATGCAGCCAAATACAGAGAGGCTCCAGAGTGCACTCGACCTGAGAGTGGGGCGATGGTTCACCTTTCAGCACGACAGTGACCTGAAGCACACAGCTAAGACAACATGGAGTGTCTCTGACAAGTCTCTGACTGCCCTTGAGTGGCCCAGCCAAAGCCCAGACTTAAGCCCCATAATTTCAGGTGCCAACATAAGTTTGAGATAAAGACAGTGTATCCAGTAGATGATGGAGGGACCCACCTGTCCTAAAGTAAAAGAGTCACATGTTCATGGCTCTTCAGTTGCCTGTCATTCTGCAGTGTTCTCCGTCTTTGAAAGTAGCTTGTGTCAGTTTTGTCGTATAGATTATCAGTTTTCTTTTGAGCGTGTGTCCTAAACTTGCAATTTCAGTTGACTGAAGTTGAAGTTTAAATTGCTGAAAGTGGTGCATAGGTTGTTACCGCCACTCATATTACCCAGTTTAATTGCCATTGTTGTGGTGTAACTGTACTGCAGGCATACTCACTGTAGGATGTTGTCAGTCAGCAACAGGCAGTAGCACTACAGATATACAATGAATCTGAAGTGACTTGAAACTATAAAGCTGTTACACTGTTCTTGAAAAAAAATTTACTTAATAGTCACATTAGGAGGCTATTTACGGCTGTTTGGAAACAGTCCTTAGGAACTGCAGGACAGATGTAGGGCGTGTGTGTGTGTGTGTCTTGTGTCCATGTGTATTTATGTGTTCATATTTGTGTAGTGTGTAATGTCCATCGACAGCTTCTAAAACTACACTCCTAAGGGTCCACATTATATCCAGGTCACAGGACAGACGGCGCCTCCAGACACTCTCTCTGTCTCTCTCTTGCTCGGTTTCTCACACACATGCTCACACAGGCGAACATTGTTAAATCACAACAAAGAATATAAGGCTGTTGCTCCCTGCTGGAACGAGACCCTATAGGTGTTTCCGTGTATGCAGATAAACAAGCATTTGGGATCTTGAGGAGACGGGCGGTGACACAGTGAAAGTGAAAGAGATACAGACTTGGAAAGAGAATGGCAGTGTGAAGCATCAGTGCGAGAATCCTTCTGCAGGAAGCCTGATGATAAGATGTAGCTCTTTCAGGTGCCCTGCACGTCATATACTATGTATGCACCAGATTTTTAACTCTCTCCAGGCAAAACAGAGACTGCACAGATGTCTGGGTATTCATGTGCTTCTTTGAACATTTGACATCAACAAAGCTTCTGAATTGTCCTTCACTGAAAGGCTGCATTTATGCACCATTTGCAATCACAATTACACCATATAGTTAAATACTTCTTTTTCTTTGTTATTACTCACAGTTAGTTTCTACAAAACATTTATCAACAGTACAATTATGATTATATACAATTATCCCCAACTATTCAATTAACTGGAATTATGCAGCAGTGGCATCAGGCATTACAGTTGCTATTCAAGCCATTTGTATTCAGTAATTGAATAGCCAAGGAAATTTAAACATTTACATCACAATTACCATTATGGTTTGAATTAAATGATCAGTTGAGTTTATTAGTGTTACTGCTGTGCTGTGTTTAGAGAGAAATAGAACATGAATCACCTGTCTGATCTCCTCATCCTCCACGTCACCTCCACTGGATGATGAGTAACAGCTCACAAGGAAAAGATGGTCATTGAAAAAAACAAAAATATAATAATAATAATAATAATAATAATAATACTACACCAAGATGGAACTTCAACCCATATTAATGTTAGGGATATGTATAGACCGGTGTTTTAGGTTTAACAATGGATGTGCATGTGTACAGCTGTAATAACAGAATGTGGTTTGGATGAATTCCCCTGCCACAATCAGCAAGTTGCAGCAATACCTAATTAAGGAAGTAATCAACCTGGTACTTATTGTGACAATGCAGTCATATTATACAGAGTTGGTTTCATTTAGATATTTGCTAATATCACCCAGTGCCAGGAACAAGCTTGAGGCAAATGGTCTCAATGTAGTCAATGAATATTTTTCAGGAAAATCAAAAAACAGTTTCCCAGTTTTTACCTTCTGTCAGATACATTTTGCACAAACTGCAAGAGACCTTTGTGGACACACAGACACATAGTGGCACAGTACATTCTACCTTAAACTGTAATAGCCACAAATAAATAGATAAATGTTGCTGCAGAGCACAGTGTCAAACCAAGTACATCAACATGTAAAGTGAAGCCAGATGCAATCAAAACCTATTACAACTTCTCTTTCTTTTCTCTGCTTCCCTCCGAAGGTATAATACTTTCTTTTCACTGTACCATCATCAGCATTCATGCTGACAGTAAGAGGCTTTGAGAAGTGTCAAAGCTGCAGATGACATATGACGTACGTTTGTAATAGGGAAGTATTTACCGCCTGCTGCTACAGAGACCTGTAGATACATACAGTATTTTCTAGGAATAACATGACGGGTCACACTGACATTGCTGGTATGTACTGTGTGTGTGTGTGTGTGTGTGTGTGTGTGTGTGTGTGTGTGTGTGTGTGTGTATGTATGGTATAGGGTTGTATGTGTTAGCCATCATCCCTTATAGAATGGGATTATCCTCAGCAGTAATCATGTTTTTTCCCACTTCACTATATCGCATCCATACACTGATTAAAAGGCGCATAGGTCAGCTTTAATGTGTTATCTGCCTCCAGTGACTCGAATATAATTACGTTTGCGCATGTTTCTAATCACACATCAGCATGTGTTTCTCAAGCCATGAAAACAACAGTCAGATCACCTTCCAGGCAGCCTCGCTCTCAGCCAGATCAACACTCCTCCAGATCTGAGGCTTGTGGAAAGCCAAAGCTGTCATCATTCTCAGTGACCTTTAACCTCAACAGATGAACACAGGTCAGATGAGACCAACAAATTACAATGAGCCATAGCTACATCATTGCCCACTCAGGCACTTGCACACAAAAACGATGGTTTAACACCCTTCAACTCACACACACTGTTCATTTCTGAGGAAACTGCAGCATATAAACACTCTCATTGTCAGTGTGAGACAATGAGACTTATTCTTCATAATACATACAAAAAGTATTCCTTAATTTTATATTCAAATAGAATCATTTCCACTTCCTGCAAAAGGTGGATTTGTTGCTATTGCCTCAGGGTTTCGCCTTAGAAGCTGTTTGCCACCAGCATGTAGCAACCAGTTTCCAAGCAATTCTTCAACCTTACATGTCCTGTCACTCTCAACATATGAAACCCTATGAAACTGACAATTTTCAAAGTTCATGAGTCGGTGAGCACCAACATGGCATGGCAATGACAAGCTCCGTCAGAGGCATCACGGTTATGTACCAGCAGCAAGAACTGATTCATTTTGAATGATCCAGAAATTAGTGTGTGTTGTCTCCTTATGTGACTCCTTATCAAGCAGCTAAAATATTGTAATAATAAGACTTCTCTGTCTAAATCAATGCATTTTCCTGGTATATCTAATGCAGCTACCGGTGGCTGCAATAGATATTTGTCATCTACATGTTTCATTTTGGAAAGAATAATTCATTATTTTAATGCTTGTCTTACTTTTTCCAGGACTGCCTTCTTGTCTCTTAAGGGCTGAATAATTAAAAGTAATTAATAATGTATAACATACTCTAGTGGAGTTTTTTTTTTTCTCAATATTTTGCAGCTTTAATATTGCCAGGGAATATGATTCTTTGGGTTTAGAGGAAGTGGGGTGTCAGTGATATTTTTGTTAGCTCCTTCATTGTATTATCTCTCTGTTTACTATAGACAGTCATGTGGTTACACCTGGATCACTGACCAAACATATCATTCATTAATGCAAATCACAATGTGTTGATATATTCCATTCCAGTGGTTTATCAGGGTGGAAACCAAATATTAAGTTAACAGATTATTAAATCTCCCAACTGACTTCAGTGTGTTCAAGGTAAAATGTGTCAATAAAGTTAAAGTATACAACATTTTACGAAATATATTGGCTGGTTAAAAAAAACTGATCCAGGTATCACTAAATTAATTTAACAAGTCTCGCTCATATAGACTTAGATGGAATTGTTTTCACTAGCCACTATTTTTTCCCCATAAAATGAAAGATCCTGGTCAAACAAATACAAACATGTTTCCGTTCAAATCATATTGATTAGTCTTTTCCCAAAAGTGACAGGCAGATATGTTGTGACGGAAGTATCTCGGTACATTTTTGTTAGACTGAGTCTCCTGATGTCTGTGTCTGGCTTTTTGAAGCTTCCTCACCTCTGTTCTAGTTTAACAACACTAGAAACCTGGGCCTGGAAAGAGTTTTGGACCCTTTGCCTGAAATATTTTAAACACCTGCTCAAATACCATTAGAGTACACCAAGCGTGATACAGTCTCTGTTTCTTTATAGATTAAAGTGATGAGTTTGTGTGCTGTGCTCTTTACAGAGATGCAACAGAGATGCACCTTCTATGAGGTATTTTGTACCTGACCACCCACACTGTGTGTGTGCGTGCGTGCGTGCGTGTGTGTGTGTAGGTGGTGAGGTCCACAGGTATCCTCATGATTTGTTTGCTTGTGTCAGTAGTTAAAGGGCATTCGTATGTGTGCAGGTGTGGGGATTTTTACTTCAGTCAACTCTCCGACTGTGCTGTTGCACTTGTAACTGTGCTACACTCTTCTCTGATAATAAAGTGTGTGAAGTGTTTTAGTTTGGTGTTTGTATTGAAGTGAAGAGTGTGGTATGAGCAGCAGTTAACTGCACTAACTGCCTCCTCCTGCTCTTTTAGCTCTGACCAGCTGATTTCAAAGGAAAAATTCTGATCTCAGACCCTTAAGTCCACCTCTAGGCTTTCAGACACATATGAACGACAGGTTGTGACTGTTGTTGGAGAAGACAACTGCAGTAAGAAAAAAAGTGAGTTTCTGGTTTGAACAAAAGTGATTTCTGAAAAGTCTATGAGGATACTGGTTGAGAGATTGGTATTTCTGTCTCTTGTGGATTTCTCCCTGCACCATCTGTGCAAAATCGTGACTCTAGAAGAAGCTTTTGCTGTTTAACACAACTTTTTTTATGGCAGATGTCTAGATAAATGATCATTTTCTGCTGGCGCATTATATATCTGCTATGCTGAAAATGATTTCTCTCTCATATAGTCATGAGAATTTCCAAGTAACACAATGGATCCAATAGTGCAATATGCTTCAACAAAAGCTCTTTGTTTGGGGGTTCCTATGATGAATCACCATTATACTTAAAATGTGGCAAAAAAAATCTTGTAACCTAGAATTTGGAAAATCTTTGAGCATAAGTACTGACCATCTGCCTGCTCTCTCATTGTACGGATACAGAGAACAATCAGCTTGTGCACATTCCCTTGGTCTCGCTCATTCTCTCTCCCTCATTTTGTACATCAAAGCCGTAGTGTTTCCCTGAATACCGCCAGAGATGCTCTCTCCATGGAAACACACAACTGCCGTCGTTCAGCATAAAGATAATAGCCCCTTCTTTCCTCACCCATTTACTTTGAAAATTAATTAAATCTTCGTTGTTAAGGTTTTAGGGCTCTCTGAGGGTTTGAGCATGAGACGGACCGTGTATGTTCAGTATAAGCGTGCCAGAGAGAGAGAGAGAGATGGGGAGAAAATACGTTTGTGTTGCCAAGGTTATGTGAAATATTGTAATGTCTGGAAAATGCTGCCGGGAGACGGGGAGGAGAGCTCCCTAAATGCATGAAAACCTCACCTTGAGGTTCCAGTCAGCTGTAATCTGACTGTAGTGTGCAGAGGAGCAAGTCATCATACAACATTGTAGGCTACTTATTCAATCTTATTCTACAGTCTGAAGATAAATAATGGAATTCAAAATCCCTTAAAAGTCAGAAAAATCCCCAGATAATAGTGTAATGGGTCTTTGTTGCTTTCTTTCTCTCATAATTGCTTTTCTTCCTTGCTCTTTCTTTTTTTTGAGAGTATGGTAAAACAATAGTGACTACGTGAAAATGTTCTAGGTTATTTGAATTTCCTAACACAATTAGATTTGTCAAGGCCAGGGCTTAACTGCACCACTTTTGCTCTTCCAAAATGATTTGTACTGCACTTTTCTTATTCCCCATCATTTAATCCTAGGTGTGGTGATCCTGAAAACAACCACTCAAGAATTAGATTAATGCAGCCAAATACACAGTGGAGCAACAAGTAAATACTGAGATCTATATGATGTCATTTCACCACCTCTCATAAATAAGCCCCAACAACATCTTTTAAAACTGGACATTTTTATTAAAAACAAAGCATAATTCTGCAAATACACTGCCTATTGCACCACTCAGAGACGGATTTAGATGCCCAGTCACGGAGAAATGTGTCAGTATTGGGAGGACAGCTGCTATGGTTTTTGTTGGTTTTTTGTTTGTCAGCTGGAAGCAAATAAATCTTTTTGTAGGAGGTAGCATGACGCTGCTTTTGTGAGTCAGCCAATCACAGAGGAGATGAGCAGCCTGGTCTTCATTTATAACAGTGAAACAAATGTGATGATCTACATTTCTCTGGAGAAGCAGTGGTAGTTGTAGTTGTTTTGGCTCATTGTAAAGAGTCAGAGTGGAAGCACTTTAGCTGAATTATCGGGCGCTAAGTCTTTGAGGGCTGTAGCACTGATGAAGCGCCACATGCAGCCACCGCAACTAATCATTAGGTAAACAAAGCACACATTTGATTTCCATATCAGCACAAAATGTGATCTCGGCTCGGCAGCGCCTTTATCCCAAAAAACATTTTTTAAATAAGCCGCATAGTGTGAGTGCAGAACTTCCTTTTTTTTCCCAACCTTATTAGATTTAGTGAGCAATGTAATGACGTCGATGGAAAACAAAGCTCCTGCAGCATCTTAGAGCCCTCCGCTGTGATGACAATGACAAAAGCAACGTTTCCTTGAAGCAAACTCCGCTGTGCAGATGTCGTCAGACTACAAAACAATTTTTATATACTATGAATGTCTGACAGTGCAGCCAGAAGCCCAGCCACTCTCTTTTCTCAGGTAGGCTTCAAATTCACAGGAAGACACACACACAAACACACACTCTATTCATCCAGTGCCCTCAGGGAGACAGAGCGTCCTGCTGGCTGTGAGTGTTTGATGTTACAGTGGTCCACCCCGGCTTCATAAGAGCCCCCCATTGCAGGAGAAATGGTCTAAATGTCACACTTCACCCTCCACTGGGCTGCTCGCCGTGCCTGTGTGTGTATGCAAGATTGTACATGCAACATGTAGCCATGCATGTAGCAGTATGTGGTGAGGGGGAGCTATTTCTGGAATATGAAATGAGGTCACAGATGGAGACAGCTGAACTTAAGTGATTTCTGTTGTATCTCATACCAATACATGACAGCAGATCACAATGTGCTGTACACTGCTCACTACTGATTACTGGTGATTGTAAGCACCACTGATTGGAACGATAAATGTCCATCAAGATGCACTTTCAGATGACACAAGTGTCTTTGGCAAGGAGCAGCGTGACTCAACAACAGGACAGGAAAATCCTTTGGGAGATGTGGCACTCCCACAAACATGGCACATGCACTCTCTTAAGTGTAGAACTCTTCAGGCTGTAGGTCAGCAAGTGTGTGACAGTAACAGCATAATGTAGTTAACCTCTTCTTGAGGTTGTTACCCAGCAAAATCACAACAAATGTCTCTATCCTCATCTCCTCTTTCTTTCTTACTCCATGCAATAAACATGCATATTATAGCAGGAGAAAGCTTTATTTAGAAAAGTTCTTCTAAAGTCTCCGTCTTTCTGTCTCATCCTTACTGTTCTGCTTCTCTCTCTCCTCCAAGATTTTTATTTTTCCCCATTCATTGAAATACACAGAGCTGGATAGTAGGACCGGACCAGGTTTAGCTATGATGAGGCTTGGACTTACTCTTATGTTCAGATTTGGCTCGGACTGAAGAATTTGGGCAAAATATGTAATTGCAGTTTTGTAACCGATATTGTGGTTGTGACATAAATCTTGGCTATAAATTTATACATTTCTCTCCAGGCTTCAATTGATCTACAAACAAACATCTGCAAAACATCTCATAAACATATGGTTTCACATGAGAAGAGTTATAGTTGTAATGACATTGAAAAGTGCTGTTACTTTTACTGAACAGTTGTGTGTAAGGAAAGGGCGCTCCAGTCTTGAATCTCTGGATTCAGAGCTTTTAGCATGATAAGCTTAAAACTATGTAAACAACAACTAAACTTATTTCCTTTTATCGGCATAGTCACATATTCAGATCTACAAAACAGGCATAAATATCTTAGGGGGCAGTCCATGGGTTTGTTTGTTTGTTGTCCATGTCAGGAGACTGTGTTGTTTTTGCGTCGACCTACCAGTTGACTTTCTGGCCTGCTTGCTGTGTGCAGTGTGCAAGTGCAGTGGCAACTCAAGCACAAGCATGTGCACATGAGTGCTTGCAGGCAGATTCCACATAGCCACACATAAGAAACCTCAGAAATTGTTGTAGACCACGCCATAAGTTATAAGTGACTAATGTCCATATCTTACTCAGAAAATCATTGTATGTAACGATGGCAAACACAAGTATTAGCATTCATTCATGATACAATCATGAATCTTTTTTACTCTAGCACTGGGTTAGCCTTCGCCTTTTATTATTATATGATTGTAAATAAAACTTATGTGACTTTTAGTTATTGGGATCGCCAACCTCTAATAGAAAACAAGTCATAAACAACCGGACACTTGTTCTTAGAATTAAATCAGTCTAATTTATGAGTGGTGGTATGCATCAAAAGAAGGTTCAAACGGATAATGAACCACATTATAATGCCTAATTAGCATCTTTGTGATGGACTGCAAATATGGTAGTGGAATTTGGTAGCAGTTAACTTAATAATACTGTAATGTTGACCTCTGTAGTAAATTCAGATTTAATGTGATAAACTGAGAGTTAAAGCCAGGACTACAGCTCATTCTGTCCCCAATCATTGATGTTCTTGGTTATGTAAAGCTCGCTGCTCCTCACCTTGTTGATGCCTTGATGACTTCTATCACATTAAGTTTTTGTGTGTGTGTGTGTGTGTGTGTGTGTGTGTGTGTGTGTGTGTGTGTGTGTGTGTGTGTGTGTGTCTCCATCTATCAGTATGCATCCCATTCAAGCAGCTTCCAAGAGCTTAGAGGGCTGTTGCTAGGCAATGCTATTAAAAATCCATTCCTCTCTGTATGTTAGCTCTGTATGGTTGCTCTGTTTGTCTCCCGTTTTGTGTTGCTAATTCCACGGTGGAAACTGGAGTAGCGCAAGACATTTGCCTTGTTAGTCCTGCACAATGTTTTCTTTCGGAAGTGCCCCTTTCTCGTGGGAGGCCGCTTTGGCTTCAGATGACTTCCTAAACAGAAAAAAAATTAAGTGTCTTTCTAGGGAGCTGCTCAGTATTAGCATAATGAAAGAGGGTGTTTGCCATTTGATGATTAGTTTTAAAGAATGTCATTATGCCACATTCTGGTGTGCAGCGCTGCGGTGCTCGTACAGCAAAATCTGCGGAGGTGTGTATTTGTGCTTCATTAAACAGAAAGCTCATCTGCTTCTTTGAAGTCATAATCTTCAGTGTGTTAATATAAATACATTTCTAGTTTGCTATCCTCTGTCATGTGTTGACATACATATGACTGTAGTAATTCCCCTATATCCAGGTTATGTAATGTTTTACATTAACTGCTCTGAGTATCCAGTGTCTGACAGGTATTACTTGGAATAAATCCTCTGCTGTACGTTGCATAGACCCGTTTAACTTTTCATATTTGTTTGAAATAGATTTAACCATATTAGTAGTCAAGTATGAACCATTAGCACTAAACTGCAGTGAAATGCTGCACATGTTTTATCAGTCAGTGGTGGCCAGTGTACTCTTTTATGCTGCAGGCTGCTGGGGCAGCAGCATGTCACACATGAACACAAGGAGACTAGACAGGCTGGTCAAAAACACTAGGTCTGTGCTTGGCAGAGTTGTGCAGAGACGCATGCAATGTAACATGGAGGCCATCTTGGATAATACCAACCATCCTCTCCACAACATTCTGGCTGGACAGAACGTCTCATCTCAGAGGTTCAGGAGATCCTTTGTTTCCACTGCCATCAGGCTATACAACACCTCAGCCAAAGGAAGTGGACTAATTTATTTATTATTGTTTATTTATTATTAACTTAACTTATTATTATTATTATTATTATTATTATCAACAATGAGCTAATGGACACATCTATCTATCTATCTATCTATCTATCTATCTATCTATCTATCTATCTATCTATCTATCTATCTATCTATCTATCTAAACAAAGAACAGCTCAGGTTGATGGAAATGTCATTAGTTTTGCAGGTTTTTGCCATGATTAAAACCATTTCACAAATTAAAATTTTGACATTAGGGTTTCTGAGAGTTGAGGGATTACTAAAATGATTACAGTTCACCATGAATGTCTGTACAAAATTTCATGACAATCCGTCTAATAGATGTTGATATATTTCAGTCTGGACCAAAGTGGTTGACCGATCAACATCCCTGGAGGCTTGCATGGCTAAAAACAAAAAAGCTAAGGGCACATGGTGTCATTAATGTGTCAAAGTCTTGTTTTACTGTGTATAAACAGCAGACAGCAGTGATCGAATGTGTATTCTTTGTTTGATTCCTGAAAAGCAGGTCCATCCAGCAAAAAGATGAATTATCCATCATAATCCCACAGAACTGAGACCATGTCTTTTTCTTCTTTCCTTTTTTTTTGTCTTTTTAATTCCCATGTTCAGTTGAGTGTTTACATGCTGTCTGTTACTGAATCAGAAACTCAATCAGTCATTTTGGAAGTTTATTCCAGTGAAAACATTAGCAAAGCCAGTGTTAAGGCCACAGGGGTTGCAGTATTGTGGTGGCAGATGGGGACTTCAAGCCCAGTACCCAAATCCACACTCAGGCTTTTCCACAGATCTATCTCAGACTCCCACCAACCATCTCAACTACTCAGCTATTCAGTGTTGTTAGAGTCATTATTGTTTCCCAGCTGTGTTTACTGGCAAGCTAACAACACTAATCTAAGATTCATATGAACTGCATTACACGTGGAATTGTAACTAGTAACAATATTTTATTCTTTATCAGGAAAGTGATGGAAGTAGAATTGATGTAGTGCTTCTTGCTTGCTTTTTATGATTTTATTTTCTAGTTAAAATCTTGTTTTACATGATTGTAAAACAAACTTCTTTGTAAGTTATTGTTGTGGGTCTTGTGAACAAACACACACACACACACAAGGACAGACTCAAAAGAAAGCGTACTTTGTGACCCACCAGAGTCAGTGTGGGACGAAGAAGCAGCCAGGGACAGACAGGGAGAATGAAAGAGTGAGCGACGGCAGGCGGACCGTGAAGAGAAGTAACACTACCAAAGAATGTACTTTGACTTTGATTGTGTGTCACCGTGAGTCATCGCCTGTGTTCATCACCACAGCGGCTGGCAGAATGAGAAACCACAGCACCTCAGGGTCTTGACAACATATCGTTGTCTCCCTGTCACTTTGTTTTTGTATATACCTGCCCACTCCTTCCCTTCATTTACCTTTTGTCCACGTCTCTTTCTCTCTCTGTAATGTTAATGTCAGCCTATCAATAGTTTGGTGACTAGTTACACTATCGGTCAAATGTTTTCCAACACCACCATTTTTCCAGTTTTCATTAAAATTGAAGGAGTTCAAATGTGAATCTAGTGAATAACCTTAGATGGCACAAAAGCAAACGGTAAACTGCAGTAAAAAAAAAAAAAAAATAGTGTTTATCACCAAAAACTGAACATCAACTGTAAATTATATAGAAAACAGGGATTAAGGGCTTTTCAGGGATTTAGAAATTGCTTAACTTCCAACATTCCTGAAGCAACGGAAGTAAATGAAGTGTTGAAAGTTAATACAAACAATTCCTACAGCTACCCCAGCTTTTGTTGATTACTTACAAACTGTCATGGTCTGCCCCTGAACAGACTATTTATATAGACTTTATGTTTGGATTTTTAATTTGAAATTACTTACCTTGTGTGTCCAATGTCGTTTGGTTTTGCCGATCGCTGTAATTGTCTGTCCCGCTCTAATGTGTTTCACCTGTGTCTTGTGTGTATTTAAGTCTCTGTCTGTCGGTTCATCTGTTGTGTTCCAGCATGAATTACTTATTCAGTTTGACTCCTAGTGCTTCTCTTTGGTTTTTCTCATGGTTCCATGTGTTTCTGTTAGTTTTCCATTTTATGTTCCTGACTTTTTTTGCCTTAGTTTTTGGTTCTAGGGCACTCAGATCGGATTTTTGGAGCTTTGTGAGGACCAAAATGCTGGTGCACCCACATAAACACACTCTCAGACACACCATTTGCTTGCAAACTCCTATACCTAGAATTTATTTAAAACATTGTCTGTAAATAAAGGGACAAGTCACTTTTTCAGTGTAAGAAATTAAAAGCGACACAGCAGCAGGCATCTTCTGCTTTCAACAGATTTTCTCAAAACTGCCTTTCTGCACACGAATGGCAAGTTTACCAACTCACTGGGAATAAACAAAAACCTGAAAATTTTTTCTGCAAAAGATTCCACTACTGCAATCTTTTCAGTGACTGGTGTGGGCCTGCTTTGTGTTGCAAATCTTCTCAAATCGGGCATACAGCTGTGAGACTGCCACTCTTAGCCCATTTTCAGTGTCTACTTTTGATCTATATTTTTTTCTAAATTGAGGTAACTGCAGAAATCTCACACAGGTAGGATGTGTCAAAAGGACGGAATCTGGCCAGCGCTCTGCTGCCTAGCTGTGGGTAGTCCCTTTGTCTTGGTCTTAAACTGCAGCCTCATTGTTGAATCAGAGGTGACATCAATGATCTGTTCCTCTTCTGCAGTGCTGAAGTCAGCAGCCGGTGTTGCACTGAAAGGGCCTTGGATCCAGTCATATGGTGCAGAATCCTGCTCTGGGAAATACCTCTGAAAATGTTTTTGTAAGGCAGAGATAAGAGTTTTCACACGTGGAATCACTGTGTTCTTGCAGCTTGACATTGATGAATGATTTCAGGCTCTCAATTAAGTCTATATTCCTCTCTTTCACTTGCTGCTCCCACGTCTGCTTTTGTCGTGAATGATGTGGTTTTATCTGCCAGCTGTGGAGAGTGTGTGTTGGTGCCCTGAATTTGCACATTTAGTTCACTGAAGTATACAAGATTCATGACAAAGTTGTTATCGCTAAACTTGTGGGCAAATTCATTACCCTCTTCCTCCAAGAAGATTGTGATCTCACCCCACAATTCAAAAGCCTCAAAACCTTCTCGTGTCATATCCATCGGGAATCACCGTCTGTGCAGATCACCACACAGTCCACAAATTTCAGATCAGCCTCTTTCAAGTAATTGCATCCCAAAATTTCAGACCGCGCTGACTGTCCACACTGCAAGAATGCTGACTGCATATGTGCCAGACAAGTGAGCTAGATGCTGTTTTAACGCCCCAAATGCATGTACTGTTAAATTTTTCATCCTTTTTTTATTTTGTTTTTGGTTTTGTTTTTTTGTTGGAGGATCAAACAGACAGCACAAACAGGACAGGTGCTGCATACCGCACTTCCACCACCAAGCTGAAACTCCCTAACCTAACAAATGCAAATCCATCATCACCTTCAGCAGACAACAGCCCAATACACACCAAGCAGCCCAGTCTGTTATCAGGACAGGCTCATTTACAAACCTGCAACCTGGAGATGAGTGTAGCTACATCTTCCACATTCACAAATACGCTCTCTCAGACTTTCTCCGAACTATAATATATGATACTGATAATAATAATAATATTCCAGCATTCCCTATCTCTACTGAGAATGAAGTAATAATGTACAGTTCTCTACTTTCACAAACTGCTTTGAAAGTAATAGGAAAAATATGTGAGTTAAAGAAAGTGTCTGACCAGGGAGTGGTATATGAAGTATTAATGGGTGTCAAAACACCCCATGGGTTTGGTCAAATGCCTTTCCATATCCTAAATTACTCAACAACAAAAAAAGCCCCTCACCGGAATGCATCTGAGAATTTGCTTGTTGACCAGTTGAAGGTTCTCCATCTGTTCACTCGCTCCTTGTCGTCCACACTGTATCTCCACATCGGCCTGGCCATCCAAACTCCACAAACATGCAAGTAAACATCCTTTGCTCAGGGCACAGCTGGAGCCACAATCAAAATTGGCTTTAATCAAAATTTCCAGATTGCTACAACTTTTACGAGCTGCCCTGAGGTGACGGCCTGCTCTGCTCATTCAATCCATACCTTACAACATCAGCTTGGTTTTTCATTCATCATTTCATTGATGCCTGTTGTTGGAGTTGTTCGTGGTGGTGTTGTTTTGGGGTAATTGTTATAAAAAATACCGTATTTCTCTGTTTTTCTTTATCATATGCCCAGAGGTTCTTTTTCCTCCATTATTTTTTTAGGCTTTAATAGCTTTAATTAATCAAGTAGTGTAACAAGGTAGTAATTAGCTAAATTAAATAAAAAGTGCAGGGGCACACTAAAGATATTCTGATCAACAGACAGAGGGTTTGGGAAGTGGAGGAGGATAGTGGAGAGTTTTGGAAGAGGGATAGAAGGTAATTTTGTCAAGGAAAGATGAGAGGAGTTTGCTGCTGTGTTTCCATCATCGGAGCTGAAAAGAGAATTATCAAATGCTTCCACACCACGCTCTGTAAAAATAACACTTGAGTCTTGAGTTTTGATTGGCAGGCAAAACAATGAAAATCTACAACAAAGGCTTATCGATGGATGGATGGATGGAGGTGGGGGGGTAGATGAAAGGAAAAGAGAAAGAAAAGGAAAGGATGGACATCAAGAAGGAGGTGGCCAGGTTAGAATAGCCTCTCAGCCTGAGGGAGATGAATGGACAGATGCGAGATGGATAGATGGGGGGAACAGTGAAAGGTGGACAGGTAAGGGTGGCCTCTCGAAGCGTTTTAGGTGGGGGGAGAGAAGGGTCATCGGTGTGATCAACTGCTCAGGCTCCTGCCAGCCAACTGCCCCTCTGGAGGCCAATTAGAGGGGAGGTGGATAGAGCTGGAAACACTGGAGGACTTCCCACAGGCACGCACACACACATACACACACACACACAGAAATACACACATCAGTGCTGACACCGGGTTCATACAATAATCGAACCCCCCAGGCACACACACACACACATGCACACACACACAGACAGACATTAGTGCAGGCACAGGCTGACAGAGCACTAAAGGCATAGTTGTGGTTTTAGTTCATATTTCATCATTTTCTCTGAGTTTAAGTGATTTTAGTGAGATTATCAATTCTTCTTCATCATCATAATAATAATAATCCGGTATTGGATTATTAGTGCTGCTGCTCCACAGATCACAGATGGCAATGACAGTTGGTTGTTTAGTCTGTCTGTCTGACATTCATGGTGCCCAGAGAATGGATCGTAGTGACTTTGGTGCCATGTCCTCCGGTGCCACCATGTAGTTCACATTTGTGGTTTTGAGTGTGATGTCTCTATAACTGTTGGATGTTTTGACAAAAAGCGGTTTCGCTGTTTATACAGGCACCTGGCTATTCCTGAAGACAGACTTAAGAAATTGTGAACCTATCCTTAACACCCCTAATAGTTGGCAAATAGTTGCGTTGTGTTATGTTTTGATTGTCCAAATAACATGTTGTTTATGGTAATAATGCTTCGATGTGTGTGTGTGTGTGTGTGTGTGTGTGTGTGTGTGTGTGTGTGGGTGTGTGTGTGTGTAGAACTTATCTGTAGGTTTACAGTCATATCTGCTGGAGTCAACAAAAAACCATCAGATGTGAGGAGTTGTCTCCGTATTCTCTAGAGGTGTGTGTGTCTGTGACTGCATGCGTGTGTGTGTGTGTGTGTGTGTGTGTGTGTGTGTGTGTGTGTGTGCGTGCGTGCGTGCGTGCGTGCGTGTGTGTGAGATCCGCCTCATGACCGTGAGTTCATCTCCACCATCACCAACCCTGCAGTGCTTCTCATGATGTACAAAAATCTCAGAAAGGACACACACACACACCCACACACACATAATGCCTTCTAAAGTTCAGCCTGAAACTTTGAAATGGTTGCATTTCTTTCTGCACATGTGTACAAACACACGTGCGCACACACACAATGTCCCTGAGAAATTGTGACAAATTCCTGGAGATGGAGGCCTGATTATCTCCCGGTGAGCCAATCTGACCATTAGCAGTGTGTGTTGACCGTTAGGTGCTGCAGCGGCCACATTCTATGGGTTGCTGTGCTGTTACGTTTATGCCTAATGAGGAGGGGTGAAGGGTCTAGTGCAGACCCACTATTGATGGATTACAAAGAATGACCTTAAACCATCCTCCAACTAATACAACTAGCTTAAGTGAGTTAAACCAACACAAGCCCCAGCTCATCTCCTTCCATCCTGAAACACCAGCACGTCTACAGAGAAAATTGTGATCTCAACTGATACTGTTTTAATCTGTGTGCCTGAAGCATTATGTGTCCACTTTAGGAATTAATTAAATTCCTGCACTTTCCTGCTGTGTTTTAAATACAGATGTTGTCATTATTGGCAGCTGAATCGAGGCTTCGCCCACTGAATGAGCATTTGTACATTTTAGCTGCCTGTACAATAACCTGATTATTGCAGAGTGCACTTACTCCTCATATTGCAAAAACAGCTGTTGATTCCAGCTAAGTGTCAAGTAAAGTTGATTCTAGCTAAGTGTCAAGTAAAATTTAAGGGAACATTTGAAATGTTGCCACAAAATGCAAAAAAAGAATTTGTTTCCCTCAGTTGGGTGCAGCCAATGAATCAGTTTCTCCCAGGAAACAGAAAAAAACATTCAAGGTTTGATTATTAACTTGCTGTTGCCATTTATTGTGCTGCCTAAATGATAATACTGCAATACCCTGACTAATACCCAGGCTACTGTCACATTACCGGTCCAGTAATGTCACACTTCATGTTCACTATTTGAATTACCATCGCTGTTAATACTGTATTTATAAAAAAAAAAAAAAAAAAACACCTCCTAGTTATGTGTAAAAGCATGTGTAATATTTTAGAAGTTTTTTTTTTTCTTTGCCCTCTTCATGCCACACTCCTACTGCCATGCATCATGTTATTGATAGAAACCCAGCGCTCATGCACACAGGCTGACGAACTGAAGGTCTTTTGTCCAAACCCTCCCGCACTGACAATATGCACTTAAACAGATGAACTGTGTCTGCTGTTGAATGTTGTTGGTTGTTCTATAAGCCATTAGATACTTCACAAAAAAATTACAGTGATAAAATATAATAACAACAAAGCTAATTAGCGCTCTGTTACTGTTTGTTCACTTAGTCATAATTTTTCCTAAAATCAAGGTGAGAGCGCTGGAGAGGCTTAAAAAGCACATTTCAAGTACCAATCTGACCACTTGGATTGCTTGGTTATGAAAAACAGCATTTATTACCCTGGTATCTGCCTTATACTGTGCTCACTGATGCCATGCTTTATACAGAGCATACTTTGTGTGCGTCTGTGTGTGAGTTTACACTGTATATTGATTTAAGATACTTGTCATTATTGGCATCTCCCAATTTGCTGCTTTCACATGGAATTTTCTTCTGTTTTTGTCTGTGTATAGTTTCTTGGAAGATGAAGTAATAAGATTAGCTCTGTTACAATGTGGGGTTGGGACATGAAAAAAAAAATCTGGCTCGAAAAAAAAATGTATCTGGCTCTTTGTCTCTATGCTGCTGTGTACCATACCTCAGTTTGAATTCTTCACAATCAAAGTCGACACAGTTTCGAGATGGATGACAGCATCATATTAATGACGGTTATCAATCAATCCACATTTCATCAAACACTTTCTGCACATTTTTATATTTTTCTTTTTGTGCCTAAAGTCCCTCCTTTTCTGTCCCAGTGACAGCTCAGTATTTTGCCAAAAGTATGGCAGATTTTATGTTTTTCCAGCTCTGCCTCACACAGTCTTTCAAGTTTTTAAAGCAGACTAGCTGGCAGATGTCCCATCAGACTCATAGCTTGTGGTGTGCCTTCACCTCCACTCCCGAGGCACTTGCACTGGCATAGTGTGGGGGGAAAAAAGAGTAATTTAAAATCCTGAGACAGGGAGGACTTTCGCGATTATTTTATTTTTAGTCCAGCTCCTGTGTTTTTCTTTTTTTTTTTTTCAGGTCACCACCCCCACAGAGATCTAAGAACAGGTACAGAGAGCTATCTCCAAAGACAGAAAGACACATAGATAAAAAGGGGGATTCAATCTCCTCACAGATTCAAAGGGAGATGGTGACAAAGACTGAGCAAATACAACCGAGGCAGAGACGTAGAGGAAAAAAAGAGTCCAAGTGTGTTTTGGTTTTATATAGTCTCTAGTAAATATTTTGCCACTTGGCTACATCTGCAAAAAGAAGCCAAATACAGGGTGTGGTCACACAAAAATGAACTTAATATTATATGTAGAAAAATGAACATAAGAATCATTTAACTTGTTGGTAGACACAAGTAGATATTTAAGCGTCTCACTACAAATGTGTGCACACAAGATTGTGTGCTCTTGTGCTTTGCTGTGTGTGCAGCAAGGAATACTTTTCTTACATATGTGCAGCAGTGTAAGAGAGCAGTGCCTGTGGATGTTCCACTATCACAGATGCTTCCAGCGGTTCCAACCCGAAGCAGCTCTCATTCTCTAAAACACTGATGCTCTTATTCTGAAAAGAAAAAAAAAAACACCTGAAAACTTGATATGTAGGAGAATTTGAATTAGTGATGATAACGAAGTCTCTGTTAGAACTAGAAGCCAATCCCCAGAGAGTCACTATATACTGTGAACTCACTGATCGCTGTACGGTGAGGAAGACTGGTTCTGTGCTGCTTTTTGCACAAAACCCTGACTGACGAATGTAATCTACATGATTGACAGTTAGACAGTCAACCAACTGCTTATGGACAATCTTCTCAATGACTGCTTGGAGATCAGCGATTGCTTCTAATTTCTAGAGGTAAAGGTCACAGTCGAGCCTCTAATAATAGTAGTAGTAAAACCACCTCACATCTACTGTATCACTGAGAGGCGACCATTTTGTTGGAGCTTGGTTACATTACATGAGTACATTAGAGGTGAAGTAGGAGTTGTGTTGACACTGAGTATTACCAAGATGATTTTAAAGACAAAGGGCTCTGTCTTACACCCAGTGCAAAATGGCGCCAAGCACAACACAAGTGTCTTTGCTCCTCATTTTCCTGGCGTCCATTTTGTTTGAATAGCAAATTCACTTGCACCCCTCTGAGTGCCCACTGGTGTGCTGGTCTTAGGGTGTGGTCGGGTGCATTGTTGGAGCACTGCTATCTTGATCAAATGCGCTGTTGACCAGCAAAACATGGTCTGAAGTCAGTGGTACAGTATTTCATTGTTATTTTAAGGGCGCATTAACAAGAGAGTGTGTGCCTACATAGATGTGTGCACATGCTGAACTGCACACACACACACTGACCAACACAACTCTGACTGCACTGTTTGTTGAGTGTAGGTGCCCCACTGACACTGAAATGGAGCAGAGGAGATCATACAGACAGAATACATCGGTTTCTTAGGCTCCCTTCATGTCGTGGTTGTAAACAAAACTTTAGGCCCTAATTATATTTTCCCCAGGAAATGGGGGAAAACGGGAAAGTCAGAGAAAGAAAAGAGAGAGAGAGAGGGCTGCAAGCCATAAAAAGCTGTTTCAGCTCTGCACACCTCCCTGCTCTGACACAGATTCATTTCCTCTGCAGAGAAGTGTTCTTGCTTACTACCTGGCAAATCCATAGTTACAATAACAATCTGCCAAGGTGTAAACACACCTGGCTTTTAAAGGGATTGGTGGATGGAACTCTGATTGGTTTATTTCATGTTACCCATCCAAAACACGCCCGTGATTAATGAAGAGACCAAGTACAACCCCTCTAAACCAACCATTTTTTCCACCATTAAACCTGTAAAAGTGGATTTTACAAACCCTGAATGCACTTGCTCCATGTGCTTCAGACCATGCACTTAGATCATTAAAATAGAGCCCCGTGTCTCATTTTCTGGTTCAAAGCTGTTTGCTATGAAATATAAGAAATGTCATTTGGTTGTAAAAGTAAAGTAAATTCCACCATTTAAAGTTCAGAGACACTTTACTGTGCCCTGTTTATTATCAGAAATACATATACTTAGACTCATCATTGGGATCTAAAACCAAACCACTACATCAGACTGAACTGAGAAATGTCCTGCTCAACACACTGGCATGTTTATATCAGGTGACATGATTCAGCTGATAAACTGCCAGACTGATCAGCTGATCACATGAACATTTTTCTGCTCTTTACAAGCTAGCATCATGCTCTATTGTGACCAACTAAGATGCTAATAACATGTATTTTCTCTCTCTCTATCGCTCTCTCTCTCTCTCTCTCTCAGTGGTCAGCAGGCCTTCCTGTTGGAGAACGTGCCCTGTAACAACGCCAGTTGCCACAGTGTAGGAAGGATGTTCCACATTCACTGGGACCAGTCAGATTTGGGAGCCATCCAAAATGCTGTTATGGCAACGTTCTTTGACATCTATGAGGATGTGAGTAATTTTTGCTCAGTTAATGTATGTAGGTGCTTGCTTTGGTCATACATACACCATCCTTTTCTCTTCTTTCTCTTTGTGCCTTTCATATCTGTTTCTCCTCTAAACACCCATCTCCCTCAGTGTCTCCTCTTACTTATCCAATTAATGCACAGACATCAGCAGTGATACTGGTGTCAGACAGTTAATTATGCAGCTAAAATGACATCTCTTTATTTCTACAATATTATAACTTGATGCCAATTGGAGAATATAAATGTATAAATCTAACAGCACAAACAAGAATATTTGATTTCTCTAATGCAGAAAATTGGATTATGTGTTTTTTCTACACTGACGTAACCAAAAATAATTTAAGGTCATAATTTTTCTACTCATGCTCAGAAGCAATATTCCAGATTTGGACTGAGGACAATGTTGAGTTCAGTTTAGTGCTTGTTTGTAATCAGTAATGCAGTTAAAAGCACACTCATGTCTTTGCCAGCTTGTATTCACAAGAACAGGCACTTATTTATCTTCCTTCTATGCTCTGGTGCTATTGTGTTTTTCATACTCTATATGCATGCTGTTATTATATACTTACAGTCTTTCTTTATGTTTTTCATCTTGGATTTCTATCCAGATATCTATAGTGATAATGGAGGGTTAGGGTTAGAGGTACACACACACAAACACATACATATGTTGTGTTTCATAGGTTCTGCTCACAGATTCTAATGCATATAGTACAGTAGCTCTTTTGCAATCTACTGTATGTGCTTGTCTTATCAGAATTAATTATAACTGCTTTTGTGGCCTGTCTGTTGGATTCTACTCTCTCTCTGACTCTCTTTCTCTTCATCCCTCGCTCTCTCACTCACCCTTGAGACAGAATTTTTAAATGGGAGCGAGAGATGTAGTGAGGACAAGAGAAAAGAGGAAGAATAGAGATGATAAGATAATGCTGGATCAGTCACCCAGTGTGTTACAGGGATAAAAATGTACATCAGAAGACACACACACCATGCTCTCATTGTCCCTTATCTGCATGCCTGTCTTCATTTGCAGGGTATATTAGACATGCTGGTTCTGAGCCAGGCAGCGGGCAAAAATGACTTGATCATCCATGCTTTAAAGAACAATTTTGAAGCTGATGCCTACTTCGTTAAAGTGATGGGTAAGTAACTGATTTGCCCTGTATGCTCTGCTCCTCCCTTCTCTCCACATACATAACCCAGTTTATTGAAGGGGCCACATGTAGGAAGAAAAGGTCTTCTTCTTCTTCCCCAGCTGTCCTCATCGTATTACACACACAACTGGAATTTGAATAATTTATGACTTAGTCTATGTTTTCTACTATAACAGCCCCTGCTACACCAATTAAAATCATCACTGAACATGAGCAGCTCTTTTCCCCAGACCGAGAAAACAGATGGTCATGACCATTATCTGTCATATTAGTGTGATTTTTTTAGTCCGGAGCTACTCAGTTGGGGGTGAAAAGGGGGATCTTCTGTGAGCTTTTTATTCTATTTCAGCTTAAATTAAAATGGCTACTGTCAGCACAAAACTGCTTTTGTAAATGCACCTTCTCCCAAAAGGTCATTTTAAATACTGCCTCAGACTTCTCTCCCAGCTTCTCTGGTAGAAACATGTATATTAATGTTAACAAAGATATTAATGCAACAAAAATTAGCTATCACTCAAAAATGGTCGTGTTTAACTTGTTGTTCTTTCTCTTTACATGATATCAGATTTCCTTCTTTTTGTGTTAGCTATTTATTATTATTAATAATTATTTATTTATTTATTTTCAAATTATTATTTTTTAGAGCCAATGTCTGGCTGAAAATGTGCGGCTCTTGTTGTGAACTAGTACTGATTCTAAACTGAAATTAAAACCATGATTATTCATTAAGTTATGAACACAATGTAAAACTGTGATTAATAATGATTTACTGTTTTTTTACTAAGCACAAATGTCTAACCATGTCGCCACGATATCCTGGGTTCAAAGCCACACTGATATATCTGTTGCATGTCTTCCTCCTGCTCCTTTCCCCATCTTATCTCTCACTTTCCATTTTTGATTATCTGATAAAGATGACAGAAACCTATTCCATTCCTTCCTTCCTAACCTTATTCTGTTTATGCAGCTAAGATGATTAAATGTTCACTAATTCTACAGAAACAGCACGTCGTCTGTGCCGTATGTTGTATTTGAGTCACAAATGATGACTGACTAGATGCAACTGTAGCTTCAATATCTGTTCTCAACGCTCAGAAATAGTTTCATATATTTTTGGCACACAGCGTTCTTTTTTTTCTTTTTTTGTTTCTTAGTTAATAGATTTTATTTCTTTTATTTTTATTGTAACTGTTTGAGTAAAAATCACGCCGTGTTCTTTTGAAGTCAAAATGTTGGTACAGCGTTAGTACCTAGTGACATATGAGGAAAGCAAAAATAATTCCACTCTAGGGTGGGCCTTTGCACAGTTTAATCTGTCACTCTGCTCTGCTCATTAGTAGGAAAAGGATCGTGGTTCATTTCTGTCTCAGCACAGTTGGCGAACGGTTGTTGTTTTGTCTTTTGGGAAGGGAGGGGTAACACTTGCTCCTCTGCTTTCAGAATCACACATACACTAGAAAACACACACATAAATCATCACCATGCCGTTATAAGTACACAGCAGCACAAAATGTCTAATGCACTTACAATATGTATACTTACAATATTGACTGGCAAGTATTACGTATAAATTTGACCTGTTGAATAGACAATGCCTGGGATTGATGCTCTTTATTCATTAAAAATTCAGACATTTTATTGTTGAGAATAAAGACAGTCCAAGTTACATTCAAGCAAATAGTTTTTAGTAGTAGCAAATACTTACAATACCTCTGGTGGACTGAACAGATTCAGTTTCATGGAACAAAAACAAAATCTGACTGTGGTGAAGTCATACTTGGTGTTTAGCAAAATTAAAAAATTCATTATTAATTAATTCACAATTAAAGGGGCTATACGTAAATTTGGTTTCTTGCCAGGAGAAGGTGGCAGTGATTGTCGCTTGACAAGAGCTTCAACCATCATTGCGTTTACAAGACAAGAGGTGGGGCTGCAGTGATTTGCTAGTGGAAATTTCAATTGAAGAAAAGACGTGATAAAGACAATAGTTAATCTTGCTTTCAACCTCTGGAGACAGCTGTTGCTGAGTAAAGGAATTAAGTTTGATGCTGTACTAACAACGTTTCTCTAAGACTGGTAAGTTAAGAGTTGTTAACGCTAACACAGGCTATGTAGCAAAAGCCAAACTTACAAATAGCTCCTCTAATGTCAAAAAGACAAAGAAGATTGGTGCAGTAAATAGCCTCATCAGTCAGGTAAAGTATATTTAATTGTGTTTGTGTGCATCTTTGTGTGTTACTGTGCACCATAATGGTATAGTGCAATATTTAGGACTAATACACCAGAAGAGTGATTCACAGGGAGGAATTCAAACAGCGAGATACTTTGTGTCTAATGCAGGTGTTTGATGTGATACAGCAGGCAGCTCACCACTCTCTTGGCCACTTGAATGACACACTGCAGCCTTGCATTGAAATAGGAGCTGTGATGGATGATGTTACAGTGCTTTTAATGATGGGACTGGGGTATTAGATGAGGGTTAGTTGCATCATGGTTTGCGGTGTGCAGGGAGTAGGTCTAAATACACCCATTTCATAGCAGACATTTTGAGTCGTTGAAGCAGGAGGAGGAAAAGCACAGGTGGCTGCGTTCCATTTAGGTGAGCCAGTTCCAGGGCTCTGGTATTGTCCATGCTCAATAATGGAGCCATTGTTAATATTATTTACACCAGTGCTTTTCCTGCTTTGACAAGTCAAAATGTCTGCCATGAAAAGGGCCTCTGGTGTCCCTAATGTCCCAAGTCCTGGCATGCATCTCAGCATTTGTGGGAAATTTGTTTTGAATGCTAGGTTGAGATAAATGCAGGGTCCTGGTGTAGGACCCAGTGGTTTCCAGGTCCCCAGCTAAAATCTGTGTGGAACACATCATGTAATTGTTGTGATCCTATACGGATGTGCATATGTCCATATAGGACTGAAGTATTTAGAGATTTTGCAATTTGCAAAAGTCCCTAATTTTGACTAGGCTATAAAGCATATTGTTACTAATGTCTTTAAAAGCTGTAGGAAGAGAAAGAGTTGTCCTGCTTTTGCTGGTTGTCGTCTCAACTCTTGTGTAGTTAATTCATGCGAATTCCTGAAGTGGACCACACTAAAAATTATTCTGATTATTTTGACAAATACTTACATGATGTGACTGTAGTAATCAAGCGACTTGCCAATTATTTTTATTTTTTATCAAGGAAGTAACACCACTTTGTTTCGCAATGCTGTTTGAAAAGATAAGACTAGGTCAAAACCTAGTATATGGCTGGATCATGTATGCTTAATGTGTAAAATTGAGGACATAATTGAAAATTGTTTTGAAACCACTGCAAACAACTGGCATCATGTCATATTTGCATTCTGCCCACTGTCAGACGGTTTCAGTTCTTTATCTGTTTGCTTCTCTCCTACTCTGTGCTCACATATACAATATTTTAATACAGCTGAATTCCTATTTAAGCTCTTCTCATTTACATGTTTTTTTCTGTTTATGTTTTCCGACAATGGAACAAATTCAGTCACTATTTCATTAGTGATTGAAACACAGTCCATTAAGACTACATGTTAACCTCTGAGCCGGGTCCAAGCTGCTGCTCTGCTGCTGAAATCCTTTTTATAACCACGATGTTGTCTGACCAAATACACATAGGTTAAAGACAAACACTGTGCTGTGCTTTCGATTTACTTGACGGACACTAACAGAGTGATAAGCCTTTTTCTAGATGAATGATCCATCTTATCACTTCAGCTCACACTCAATCCCTAACGAGCTGGTATTTGCTCGTTAGTGTAAATGACTGAAACCTGGCAGTTAGTGACCAGTTTCAGAATGTTCCAGTTTATATTTAAAACACATCATATCATAGCTTTAACCTCATCACCTTTTAAGTCTCTGAAGTGGACAACTGTGTAGCTTTTAATAATAAATATTTTGCATGGACTGTAGGAATGAGATAATTTTGTGATTAAGCTCAATTGAAACTCATCTTGTTCAATAGACGAGAAGTAGTCCAACAAGAATTGTGAAGGAAGATGTGAATCAAACAGTTTGTAAACACCCAGATTCTTGAGAAGAGGTGTAATCAACCAAAACAAATGAAATTTGCGTGCGTGCGTGCGTGCGTGCGTGCGTGCGTGCGTGCGTGCGTGGCACAGGTGTGCAGGGCTTTAAAGTGTAGACAACATTGGTAGGAAAAATCACAATTCAATATTTTCCTCTAATCAATGTGATCCATATTCCAAACACAGCCCAGCTTGTAGATTGTTTTAGGTGGACTCCAATACACGGGTTGCAACTGAATTTGGTTGGGGTGGGAGTCAGAGGAGCACACTGTAGTCTAGATTCTCTCCAGGTACAGTGGGTTCAATGTCTATGTTTGAGAGAAATTGTTGTAAAATGCCAAAAATATTACATATTATATATCAATAAACACACAATTGTGAAAGGAAGATTCAGTTATCCTGACAGTCGCTTTGTGCGCCGCATGTCTGTCTGTGACCTTGAGTCGTCCCCCTTCCCCCTGCTGTAACATGAATTCGTTTTGTGCCATCTCTCGAAACACCGCTGTTCTTTTTCGTTATCCATGTCTTGTCTCACTGCAGCATGTCAAACAAAATACACACAGGTACACCCACACCAAAACGCCTTGTTTTTTCCTCCCGTCGATGCAAACGCTGTCAGCTCCCCCCACTTATCCTCTTCATTCGACTTCAGTTATTACATTTTTGGTTGTAAATATTTCATACATGTTCAGTGTAGCACTTTTCTACATCTTGCTGACTACTGACTAGCGAGCAAACAGCAAGCAACCAAAATAAAAATGTATCTGTCAAGTGATACACTCTGTTGACATTTCATTTATCTCCCTCGTGAATGTGAGCTCAAATGCAGCTTAATAGCCTCGCACCTCCCGTGACAAACCCCTGAGGGTAAATAGTTTATTTAACATTCTTTTCAGGCATATTTGATGGCATAGCTGATAGCGTTAGACTGTAATAAGTGAGAATGAATGTGCGAATTTCATATTCAGACTTGACACATTATGTTGGCTAGTGATGTGTCTTTGTAGACAGCCTTATCCAGTCCTCTGTTCTCTAATGTGGAATCCCATTTTCTCAAGATGACATCCCTCAGCCCTCCCCTGAGCGTTATCGAACAACTCCCGCTTAAGGATTGACTTTGTGTCGGGCTTGGTGTACGCATGCGCGCGCTCGTGTGTGTGTGTGTGTGTGTGTGTGTGTGTGTGTGTGTGTGTGTGTGTGTGTATATGTGTGCAGTTTGTGAGTGAAAGGTAAGATCCCATGATGCACGTGGACTTCCCGGGATAAATCTATCACACACTGGCCTCAGACAGCAGCCTTACCTTTCTGCCTGCCAGAGGCTTGGACTCTTGCTGGGCTCTTCACACTGAGATGACCTGAACCTGTACCAGTCTGACATCTTATCCTCCTGTGAGCCCGACATGCAGCAGTTCGCTCGCTGGCACATTCCATCAAGACCCTTACCTCTGTTGCCATAGGAGCATATATTATTTAGGAGCAAGCTCAAGGTTTTTGAGTGGAGCTGCAGCCAAGTGGAAGACTTGGCAGCTATAATGCCATTCTGTAAAAATAAATATATATCCTTGAAAGCTGAGGGAAAAAAGACATATCAGGCCTGTATGTCATTTTGTTTTGACACTCCTTCAAGAAAAGCTCTTCTCAAAGTGGTTGGTTGAATGTTATTTAGTGTATAGTTGCAGTTCAGTTTCATCCCCTTTCTGTGTTTTCTCGGCAAAAACTATTTCTGCATGGACTGAGGTGTGCTAATCATTGACATTCACTTAATGGTCCCATGTTTTAACACTGTGTCAGTATGGACGGAGATTATTTCTGATACGGAGCTGAAATACTTGTCTGGACAGAGATCGTTTTCATTTTAACACAATATTTTAAAATGAAAACATATTAGTGTGGACGTAGCGCTGTATCTGTATCTGCATCATGTACAGTATATATGTCCATCAAAGTAATGGCCTCCTCAGTAATGGTGTCCAAAAAAAAAAAAAAGTATTGATTAGATTTTTCCCACTGCTTTTCTGGGGGCCCCTTTCTGTCTCAGCCACAAGGTCAGATTTTGCCAGCTCCGTGTCTGAGGTCAGCACACCTCTGTCCGCCCTGACACACCACGGCTCACTCACTCTGCTAGTGTACTGTTAGCTGTTAGCCTGCACGCTGCAGCTTGAACACCAGTGGTGTGAGTGGTAAATGACACCAAGCCTGGTGTCATTTGCATGTGGATTAATAAAGGTAAACGCGGTGGTGATGTTCGTGCGTAATGGCAATACAATCTGGTGTGGCACTTCTCAAATCAGAGACTGCAGATCAACCAACATATGTGTCCTGCTGCCTTCAGATGCTGCAGGAATTTAATGAAATGAAGGAGAAGCCTTTCGTACAGTATCAATGAGGTATGGAAAACAGACACAGTTTACCTGCTTTAACCACATTAAATGTATCATTTTTATTATTTAAAGGCCTCTATTGGGTGTTTTATTAAACTATTTTTTTTACATTTTATTCCGTTGTTTCTATGCTTTTGCTGAAAAACATTTTTGGGAGCTCTTCTTGATAAAATAAGTGCCAGTAGAGTGATACTCTACTGTGTAGATGCCTACACTTGCCTCTTATAAGCACCGCCTGTGGTGGTGTGAGCAGTAGCCAGCGTCCAGTGGTGCATTGTCAACTGTACAATGAATGTTCACAGCTTGCCGTTTGTGTTTCCTTCCTCCTCATTACCGTCTGTCACTGACAGGCTCATATTAGAGAAGACCCACTGTCTTGCCATTTGGCAACCAGTCAATAGGTTTCCAATGGAAACCAAGACCCCACTGACAACCTGAGCCAGGCCAAGTACAAATTATATGTATTCATTCCGTATCACATTTGGTCTCTGTTGGTTCAATATGTCTGATCCCCATATGGGTTCTTACAGATTCGCTGTCAGCTGTGATCACGTGTAAAGGTAAAATGTGTTTTTTTTTTTTTTATGTGAGACATAGAGTGTGATCTTTGTGTTACTACACACTTTGAATGAGGCAGCTCATTAATCATATGGCCAGTGTTTGTGTTCACTATCCAGCAGGATCTATTCAGGTCGGATTGGATCCGGTCTAATTCAGGTCTGTTCGAACAGGGTTTGAGTTAGAATTGGTTCTCTTGTCTTGGAAACCAGGTTTGGAGAGTTTTTCCACTGGTCCGTTTTGTATTCAGTCCAAAATTTGACAGCCAGTCATTGATTTTGAATCTCAGAGGAACTATTTAAGGATCCACTCTAAGCTGTAAGATACATCGATGCAAAAAGTGGTTGCAGGGTGGCCAGATGGAGCGATGATTGCTGCTGAGGAGAGAAGAGATGGGAGAAATCATAAACTCCAAAATTAGAAAGAAGGATAAAATGATGGGAGATGGGGAGGGGAGGGGGTATCTCTTCATGAGCATCTCGAGTGTGTGTGAGTGTGTGTGCGTGTGTGCTTGCGTGCGTGTGTGTGTGTGTGTGTGTGTGTGTGTGTGCGTGCGTGCATGCGTGTTGAAAAGAGATGAAGAGAGAGACTGACAGGCAGAACTATATGAGTTGATTAGTTTCCTGCTGACTTATTAGGATGCAGATTAGCTGCATTGAGAAACATCTGGGAGCTTCTCCCAGGCCCACATACTCCCTTCTCCTCTCTCCACTCCTCACCTCTTCTTTCATCTCTTCTCCTCCAATACCAAATCCAGCTTTCTTCTTTTCTCTTTCCCCATCTCTCCTGTCTTGTTCTCCCATCTTTTCTCATTTAGCCTCTTTCATTTCCTCCCCTCTAACCCTCTCAGCCTCGGTTTTTATCTCACTCTCACCTCTTCTCCTGCCCTCACCCTGCCTCTCCTCTTGTTTCTCTTCGACAAACGTCTTGTTTCCTGTCCTCCTGCTTCCTCTCCGCCCCCCTCAGTCTGTCAGTCACAACTGTCTTTTATTCCCTCTTTTCATTTCATTCAAATGACAACGAGGAGATTTACATGAAGTCTTTCAGTGTGGCTCTGTCGTCCGGAGGAGGATTTGACTGGAGGCTGCATATTCAGATTTGTGTGAATACTTCTTCTCTGCTGCAACACACAAAGAGGGCTGAGTGGGAGTGCCTGCTCCCATGTTTGTCAAAATAGCATCCTGCTCCAGCTTATGTTAACAGTTGAATGGCTCTGCCTGCAAATGACCACAAGCAAGCCATACAATGCAATATACTGAATATTATAAACATTTTATTCACTATGTACAAGGAGCAGAAATTCATATTTCTTATTTTAGTATAAGAACTTATAATTTCTCCTCTAGAGCATTTGTGATGTGATTTTTTTTTTTTACCCTTTATCATTAAGCTAAAATTGGTCAGTGGTCTTAAGATGGCCTCTTTTCATACCACTATTCTATTCAGTGTAAATAAGGTGGAAACTTTTCCACTTATCTTTCCAGCACCAGCAGGGAGGCTACAGCGATATAGCCCCAGAGAAGCCAGCCTGAATCAATTTTAAGTTTTATCAGGTTAAATTTTATTAGTGTGTACCCCATCCACTGAGAATTGAGGTAGCTGGAAGGCAGACCAATTAGCAAATTATGGGTAGTGGTTTAGAAGATGAAAACAACAGGCAGTGCCTAATTTTGAATAAGACTCGGGCACGATATTTGATTTATGGCTCTGAAGGCTAATCCAATCGCCTGCAAATTAATTCTGCTCTGCGGCCACTGTCAACGCTTCTGACCTAAGCAGAGTTCCACTGTGCTCGGCCAGGCCACAGTAAGCAGAGGGGAAGTTTGTGGGCCGATTTTTAAAGCTAACATTTGCCTTTATGAACCGAGTCAATTATCTTTTACAGCAGTTGGAAATTTTACAATGTTGTCACACCTGCTGGCCTCAGAGGAGGACACGAGAGTACTCAGTATTTTATGTGTATAATAATTTTTTATCATTTAATGATAAAAAATGGGGCGTATTCAGTCTTTTCAGTCTTGGGTAATTCAGATACAGATTATGCTTTGGTTGTTTTTATATAAAATACATTATAATTGATGTTTAATTTTCCTGTGCGAGTTTTTGAAAAGCATGTTTGGATCTTTCGTCACATCCCAGTACAGACACTCGATGTCACACCTTGAATGCCTTCTTTCTTCCACTGCTTTTAGGGCAAAAAAGAGGCTTAGACTTCAGTAGATTGCTGCATCTGATTTCTTGCTGTAATCCTACTGTAATGTTTGGATGGAGCAAACATGTCTTCTCTAGACAGTTAGACTCTGTGAGGATGTTAAACGTTATTCTAATTGATATGGCCAATTAACGTGGTGGTCACATTGCATTTGTAGTGTTCATCTGAAAGTGAAACACAGTGGAATCAACTGCCAGCTGTTCAGGGACAGTGAGCATACAACAACGCTTTAATGATGTTTCCCAAAGTGAACACAGAGCAGGAGAAGCTCCCTCTGGGATCTGAACAGCAGTGTGGTGCCTCGTCTTACTTACACTTCGACCAGACAGTAGCCATTAAAGCCATAATGTCTAATAGGGGCAAATAAGGATATGTATTTAGTTTTTAGTCAGGCACTGATGAGGCAGCAAGTTTTATGGGAGACATCTTGTTAAGTGACAGCTCTTTATTGCAGATCCTTTGTAATAAAATCTAAATTTTTTGTGCTACATAGGTCTTTATTTACCAGGCAGAAAAGCAGAAATTCAGCAGACGCTCATAAGAAAAACATACACACCAGTGATACTGTGTAGATTATCCATGTAACACGGATTATTTAGCCCTGAGCAGGTGGTCATTTCTGGAGTTGCTCTTGCTATTTAATAGCAGATGTCAGCTTGCTGTCAGGCACAGTGTGTGTGTCTGTGTGTGTCTTTGTGTGTCTGTGCAGGCATGTGTTGTGCCATTGCACGTCTGTAAGCAGCCCTGCGGTCAGCAAAAGCATCCTGAGGACAATGAGAAGTGATGAGCATCTCAGAGCAAATGCTGATCAGCTGTCATGTTGTTGTGTTTGTGTGTCAGTGTGTTTGCATGTACAGTGTGCGTCTGCTTGGCTGTCATTGACTTGTGCTCATAGCCACTAGCGCTGACACAGCATGTCAACACGGCATGTCTGCTCATTGCATTTTCCTCTGTTTGTGTGTGTGTGTGTGTGTGTGTGTGTGTGTGTGTGTGTGTGTGTGTGTGTGTGTGTGTGTGACGTCAGCTGACCTAACAGCTAAGGACTGTGTTGTGACGTGTGCATGTGGTTACCATGGCTCCCCATAGTTTCTTTTTATAGAGGGCCAATGAGGCTGAAATTACAGGTGAATCTCCAGTTATATAAAAGAGACTATTATATAAACAGAAACAATAATTTTTGAGTGAAAACAAATGCATGCAGAATTGTGTGTTTACAAGTGCAGTTACAGAAATTTATTTCCCATGAAATTACCCCTCTCTGCACTCCGAGGACTATATTACTGTGTTTTTTTCTAGTGGGAGAAAATGTACTCAAAGATCTCAATCTGTTGCAAATGTGCAAAAGTTTCATGGTGCACTTCAGTAAGTGTTTTGTTACAGTGTTTTACAGTATCTGTATATGACACCTTTGATTCTGCAAATTTCAAACTTGAGATTTCAGTATTTGTGCATCAAAAATGTTTGCACAGAAACCTACACAAGCATTAATATTACTTTGGTCTTTAACATGCAGCAGGAGGGGTTCCTACAGTTCCTATGTTGTTTTTAGCAAATAATATGTTCAATACATTGTCTGCAAAGCCAGGTGATGGAAGAACAAATCTAATTCAGGCTTTATTTTTGCTTTATATATATATATATATATATATATATTTTTTTTTTTTTTACAACATTTCAATCTTTTGCCTCCCATTAGAAAGTCAGATGAAATTATTGCTTTTGCCTGTGAATGAATGGTTAAAATTACACTTAGCAACACATTAATATTTCATGTCGGCACCTCAAACCCAAACAAACAAATCTAATCATCTTCATTTAATACATCATCATCCATCTGAGGAGTCCAGGAAGCATATCCACAGATGAGTTTTAAGAAGTACATTTGAAGGAGACTCAGCCCCAGTTTTCTGCAACTTTTATACAATTCCCCTGACATTTAGGAGCAGTAATAATATAACACACACCACCTATAAGTTCACTCTGTAGTTGTAGACAACTTTGTAATACACTTATTATATTGTTGTATTGTAATTTTTGTTCTCAACATGTCAAAGGGCTTCATGTTGAGAACGATCGCAAATGGTCTCTAGTTAAATCTGAATTATGACTAACTGACAGCTGCAGCTAAGCTGTCACTGAAACTAAACACAGCCCGACATGCAGTACATATTAATGAGATAACTGTCTGTGTAAGTTCTCATTCGTCCAGGTCATAAGCAACCAACCTGATATATGCGGTCAAATGCAGTGAGGAGTGCAATGACCTATATATTGGGGAAACAAAACAACCGTTAAACAAACGTATGGCCCAACACAGAAGGGCAAACTCTTCAGGCCCTGTCTCAGCTGTCTACTCCCACCTAAAGGAAAAGGCACACTCCTTTGAAGACAGCAATGTCGAAATCTTGGACAGGGAGGACAGATGGTTTGAAAGGGGAGTCAAGGAAGCCATCTATGTAAAAGTGGAG
>NW_019525450.1:3196840-3197816 GCF_002814215.2 Seriola lalandi dorsalis
GGCTCCTAAAGGCTTTTATCTTTTCAGAGGCAAATACCTAATGATTTTTTTTGTGTCATTCAGCTTCATTCAACTTTACTCAGCTTCTTGGTCTCTACAATAGCCAGAATTTAGGAACTAGCTGCATCTTAAAGGATCCAGATTTCTCTCTCACATGTTTCCATAGTAAGTGAATGTACAAAGACATAATTGAAGTTTTTATATTGTCATTAAATGATGAATGGTCTGTCGTCACTGCAGCCCTGTTTTGATATCCTTGACTTGAAAACATTTTGTGGTGCAAACAACCACTGATAGTACCCATGTGATTACTGAATAAACTTTCAAAAGCCATGTTAAATGGCAACAAAACAAGCAGCAACTGATATGCAGTGTGGTCAGTAAGGGTCAAGAAATACATGTTTGTCTTTGATGGGGGCTCCATCTGAATTCCACTTCAGGCATATACTTAATAGGCTTGTGAACTTCAAAGCAGCAATATGCTTTTGCCACACATACGCCATTTCTTTTTAAATCAAAGCTTCAAAAAATAAAATCCTCTTGTTTATACACACAAAGTGATGGCAGAAGAGCTACCACATGGAGTACAAGAAAATGGTGCAATGCAGTCATCAATCCTGGACCACTACTGCATTTTGTATACAGGATTTGGTGCAGTTGGTGTTTAGCAGGTATAATGTTTACCGCGTTCACCATCTTAGTTTCCAATTAGCATTAGATGCAAAGTATAGCTCAGGTTAATGGGAAGGCCCCTCGAACCAAGGGTTGCATCAGGAAGGGCATAAAAACCTATGCCAGATGAACTGTGTGGATGGTGTTCTGCTGTGGCGACCCGTGACGGCAGCAGCCAAAAGGCAACAACAACCTCAGTTGTTGAAATTCAAGTGAATGTCTCGGTAGTTTGGTCAGTAGTTGTCCAGACATCTCAGTCAAAACTACAAACGTCAACCCCATGGTGGCATCAAAAAAAAAAAAA
>NW_019525450.1:3197866-3201148 GCF_002814215.2 Seriola lalandi dorsalis
AGAGGTTAAATACCTGGGTCCTACTCCACTTTCTTGGTCAGACTAGTGCGGACTAGAGAGACCAATACATAAGAACTGATGAAGCCGCTTGGATAAGAGGCGAAACGTCTTCCACAGACAAATACAAGTCCAGTTGCCTTCGATTTAATCTGAGAAAGAGATTAATGAGCTGAGCAAGTCTGATCATAGAGCCTGACTCCCGCTTGTCATTTAGATAAACATAAACACAGATAGCTGTGCTTACTTGAAACAGATATTCCTTCCTCATCAGATTCTTGACAAAAACATCCACCGTATTATTCAAATCCAAAGGATTTTTCTTTTTCTTTTCTTTTTTTGAAAATGAGAATGGTCCCTCACAATTTGTGACTGGCCAGTGCATATTTTAAACTGGCTGCATTAGAAAAAAAAAAAAACTAATTGGGATGCGCTCGTTAAGCCTCACAAGGTCAGTTGATCTCTTCTTTGGGGATTTTAGTTTCTCAGCAGGAGAATGTATCCGTATGGTTATGCAGTGTTTCACTCGTATATTTGCATATATATAAGTATACAGCCGTTTCCAAGCAGCTGCTCTTCACTGCTAAAATCCTGATTTTATAACCTTGATTAACATCGATAAAGACAATCACTGTGCTGTGATTTCAGGTACATTTACTTGTAATATGAACATTCAGAGACAACCTGGCAGTACTGGCAACTGTCTTCTATGGAAAGTAGCTAGGGTTTGTCCAAAAAAGCTGCTAGAGTTGTTGCTAAGCATATTTGGGAAAAGAAAGTGACTAAATGGTTAATCTGGTGACGAAGTTGTCAGCACTGCTTGTTAACGCCAAATCCTTTTGAAATAATAATGACCTGCCAGCCAAACAATGGTGTAAAGTTATCACTCAGTCACACAGCACTCGGTTGGCCAATTGTGTAATTTGATAACTCAGTGAGTCAGTCAGTCAGCGACAGACCCGTTTATAGGGTTGGCCCTGCTGCTGCGGTCCAACCAAAAAGGAAAAAAGAAACAGTAGACACTTTTGCACTGTTGATGAAATGCTGCTCGCTGGCTGACTCATTGATGGAAACACAAATACACACACACACACACACACACACACACACAGAGACCCACACAGAGTACACAGACCAGTTCGTCCTCCACTTGATTAGGTTAGTCCTGCGAAAGAGCTGCCATCAGTCTTAATATTACACCAGAAAATAGGCTAGCTCAATCTACTAGAGGCTGTATTAGCTGTACAGTCTGGGTGTACATGTGTGCGTGTGTGTGTGTGTGAGTGAGACTCTTGTATTGGCAAGAGACAGAATCTGTCGTCCACAGAATGTGTGAGAGCTATTCCAGGGATCTTGTTTTAGCCATTGACGAGCTGTTACATACTTGTTACATGTCAACCAGAGATTGAAGTATGAAGAATAAAGCGGTCTAGAAGAAACACTAGATTTGAGTTTCCTCTCTCTTATAAATTAAAATTAACAGCCTTGCCTTGACACACACACACACACACGCACGCACACAAATACCCACTCTGACACAAACTCATCTACTTCCTGGAGCGACGCCGTGCCCATTGAGTTGTGAAGGGCTTCTTCATTCATGTCCATCTTTTTCTCTCTCTTTCTTTTTATGCATCAATGAATTCATGTCATGAAATTCTTAATGGAGCATGTGTGTGTCCTGCTCTCACAATTAAATTTATAAATGTTTCCATTGCTTCACATACTGAACATTCAAAAGTATCTAGTGGATTTGTGAAGACATTTTACTAAGCGTGGCTCCGTTTTGGGTTTTAATTTGGAATTTATTAGGTGTTTCATATTTGACAGGAACTAAAAAGGAGACAGAAAGTTTGGCATGACAGAAGGGGACAGAAGGGTGCTCTTACAGTGTTACTTCCATGGGATGCCAAGTGTGATTTAGCTTTATGACATCTACACCGGAAATTTAAATGTCACAAAAATCTGGTGGGGGTTTTTTTGTGTCACCAAGACAGAGATTGTTGTGCAAATCAATTCCTCTCAAATTTGTTCATTTAAATTTGCAGGAAACTCCTTTCCTCTGTTTCCCAATGGAAGAGACAATCCTGACAATCACTTCCTGGCATACGGTTTATTTGTAATCAAGCTGCGTGACATTGTTTGTTCCCGTTGGTCCTTTCACGCACTGACATCTTCCTCTTTCTCTGTGGTGTTTCATAAATTGAGGATACATTTCACATCAGGGATGTATAGTATTTTAACAAGTTCACAGTTTGTGCTAAAGCCCACAGAGAAGAAGCGACTCGTCTGGGAAGTGCATTTTTACACATCTCTGGTTTCTCAACTGACCTGGTAACCACAGAGACATAAAGAGAGAAAACTGCAGAAGTGAAGATAGTTGCTCTGTAATCTCCGAAAACATTTTCTATGCAGCAAAATGAAATGCAAAGAATAGTAAAGTAAACTTGTAGCAGAGGAGACGGGGGAGTGCAGTGAGATTGGTGGTGGCTCTGAGTCCTGCTGCAGCCTTTGTCCTATGTGCAATGTTCTCTTTCCAGATAATCCCAAATGAGACCGACTCCTAACAAATGGCAGTCTAATCCCTCTGTGTTATTGATTTACAGTGTCAGTGACAGTGGTGCCTGTAGCCTGACCTCAAACAGCATGAAATTCAAACAAGTGATGAATAATCTGATCCCTATGATTTATTGATCATCTGTGTCCTTCATGGAAGACTTTGGTCCAAAGCCTGTGATGTGATGATGCGGTATTTGCTGAGAGTTGATGAGTGGGATAATTACATGCAGGGCTGTTTCTGACCACTTTGGTGTAGCAGGTCAGACTTCCTCTTGGCTCCTAAAGGCTTTTATCTTTTCAGAGGCAAATACCTAATGATTTTTTTTGTGTCATTCAGCTTCATTCAACTTTACTCAGCTTCTTGGTCTCTACAATAGCCAGAATTTAGGAACTAGCTGCATCTTAAAGGATCCAGATTTCTCTCTCACATGTTTCCATAGTAAGTGAATGTACAAAGACATAATTGAAGTTTTTATATTGTCATTAAATGATGAATGGTCTGTCGTCACTGCAGCCCTGTTTTGATATCCTTGACTTGAAAACATTTTGTGGTGCAAACAACCACTGATAGTACCCATGTGATTACTGAATAAACTTTCAAAAGCCATGTTAAATGGCAACAAAACAAGCAGCAACTGATATGCAGTGTGGTCAGTAAGGGTCAAGAAATACATGTTTGTCTTTGATGGGGGCTCCATCTGAATTCCACTTCAGGCATATACTTAA
>NW_019525450.1:3201198-3217599 GCF_002814215.2 Seriola lalandi dorsalis
GACGTCACCAGGGGCGAATCTCCAATCCGCTCGTTTGAGCACACATTTCTTGAAAGGTGGAGAAAGCAAAAGAACGAGAGTATGGACTTTTCTCATGTTTGGGGGGTCCGTAGACACGCCAGGGACACATACTACCGATAGAAAACCATGGAAAAGTGCATTTTGCATAATAGGTCCCCTTTAATAGGCTTGTGAACTTCAAAGCAGCAATATGCTTTTGCCACACATACGCCATTTCTTTTTAAATCAAAGCTTCAAAAAAAAAAATCCTCTTGTTTATACACACAAAGTGATGGCAGAAGAGCTACCACATGGAGTACAAGAAAATGGTGCAATGCAGTCATCAATCCTGGACCACTACTGCATTTTGTATACAGGATTTGGTGCAGTTGGTGTTTAGCAGGTATAATGTTTACCGCGTTCACCATCTTAGTTTAGGGTGTTAGCATGCTAACATTTTCCAATTAGCATTAGATGCAAAGTATAGCTCAGGTTAATGGGAAGGCCCCTCGAACCAAGGGTTGCATCAGGAAGGGCATAAAAACCTATGCCAGATGAACTGTGTGGATGGTGTTCTGCTGTGGCGACCCGTGACGGCAGCAGCCAAAAGGCAACAACAACCTCAGTTGTTGAAATTCAAGTGAATGTCTCGGTAGTTTGGTCAGTAGTTGTCCAGACATCTCAGTCAAAACTACAAACGTCAACCCCATGGTGGCATCAAAAAAAAAAAAAATCAGGTGATTACCAATGTCTTTCATATGTAGACTATCCAATAGCTGTTGAAGTATTTAAGTCTCTCAAGTGGTAGACCAGCCAATGGACAAACTGTGCCATCCTATATCCTAAATTATTTCTTATAAAGGTATACAGGAATGAAAAATTGCATCATTTAAATCTATTTTCCATTTGATTCATGTATTTTTTTGTCATAGCTAATCTAAGCTTGAGTTGCCCGTAGTGAAGTTTGAGAGTTTTTGACTGATTGCTGTAGATCAGAAGAGCACAACGTGGAGAAAGTTGATGGTTTGTGTGATTTGAATGGCTCCCTTCACATCACAACGTGAGCAAGAGGAAAGAAAGAAAGAGAGTGAAAAACTGTAAAAAAAAAAAATAAAAACAGAATGGATTGAGTGCTGACACTAGCGTCTTAAAGATGTTGCATTTGCTCTGTAAGAGAACGCTCCAGAAGTGCTTCAGAAAACACTGCATCGCCCTATAGACCCACGGTATTTAAGCTTTCATGAGTAGTTACGATTTGTGAATGGTGTGATTCACAGTTCTATAAATATCCTTAACTGTGTGGGAAAAAAAGAGTAGAGGAGCCATGGTGATGAGTAAATGGTTAAATGTGGACAGAAACTATTAGGGAGCTATGGAGAATATTAAATTGTGACTAGTAGAGCAGACACCATGTAAGAGAGAAGATTTCACCTGCCATTTTTCCACAAGTGTACTGTACAACAGGTCATTTTAAACAGCCTTTACATAATTGAAAAGTCTGCTCACTTTTGTTTAGATGGATGTTTGTAATTAATGTGTGTAGAAAGTTAGAGATGAACAAGTCCTGAGGCTTTACCTTCTGTCCACTGTCTATACAATGGAGTCAGGGCCACTGTGATGTTGCTTTGAGTAGGTGCACTGAGTTTAGCTGCTGTTTACTACAGCAGTGGGTGCAGACCTTATTAACACAGTATTGGGCTTCAGCGTGACTCCATCAGGCAAATCAAAGCAACCTAGACCCAGAACCCTATTAGTATGCTAATAAAGTCACTTCCCTAATGACTGATTAGCAATTCAGCGGATTTTGTCCTCACTTCGCTTGTACAGACAAATAAGTGAAATACTTAGTGTGCACGTACACGCACACGTGCAGTGTTAATAGTTTGCACATTTATTTTTTATGTTTCTCACAGCTAGCAATTTATTTATAACCCTCCCTCCTTCCCTCCCTTCTTTGATTTTTTTTTTGGCTTGTCAACGTCCACTTAACAAACAGAAAAGATGATTAAATGCTATGAAATACAATGCAAACATTAGGTAACACTCAAGCACAGTTAATATGAATTGGGTTTTTTATGTTCGAGTTGTCAGAAACGGTGGAATTTGAGTCATTGTGTAAACGAAGTTTATTTCTCTGTGTGAGTTTGATTGCTTGAAGTTTGATACATGTTGATACAGTGGCCCTCAGGGCACAGAAACGGCACCACCACGGATTGTTCCACAGCAGCGTGTGTCATTGTGCTGGACATTTAACACATGCTGAGTGTCATGTCTGACTCTGGCATCTTTGTCTTTCTCAGTGCTCAGCGGCCTCTGCTCCAATGACTGTCCTGAAGAAGTGAAGGTAAGAAATTTGTCCTTTGGTTTGTCCACTTTTCTAATGACGGCACAAAATAAGTATTGTGTGGTAAAATAGTTTCTTATCTGTCCTGATGGCTGAACAGTCTGAGCAGGTGTGTGTCTGGGTGCACTTATCCTTACATGCATACATCTTTATCTTCCTCCAGACTCTGTACTCAGCACTTTTTTAGCAGAAAGAGAGATAGTCTAAAATACCACCATTGCCGGCCAAAACGTCGAGGGGTTTGATTTTATGCAGTACACCATCACCTGATTTTCACCTGCTCATTCTCCTCCCCTTGCCCCTCTTTGTTAATGGGGACAAGTAAGAGTCCTTCATTATATAAGTCAGTGGCCCATGCTACCATGCTGTACTTTATCTCTTCCGAGTGGTTGGCATTTTCCAATACATTTTTCGATAAATGACATTTTCAACTGAAATATCAATATCTGAATCTTTGAATAAGATAATTAAATAAATAAATTCCTGATGTGCCTGATTTCTAACTCCTGTCCTTAGTAAATATAGTTTGAGATTTTGTTGCTCATGGCTTGTTTTTATTCAACTACGCCTTTACTGTATACTCTCTGCTGATAGAGAGGTAATACTAATAATTTTACAGGTATCTGTTCCTAGTTTACACTCTGCTCAGATTTAGGAAGTTTATGAGATTTCCACTGGCATGACAAACCCAGACAGCACTTATTAGTTTGATATGTAAACCTCTGCAAGGTTGAGTTAGGCCTTTCACAGAGGTCCGAGCTGTGCCTCAAGTTTCTCATGTAGCTGTAGAATTTGTCTCAAGAAGAAAATCTTGATGAAGAAAACAGCAGAAGATGACATTACTCCTTTAGAAGAAATTGTCTAATATCGAATCAGCACATTGAAGACTATTGAAAACCAGATCAGATAAAGTGAAGACACCACCTTACCTGCCTTACTCATTTTGCAGGTATAAGGGTATAGAGTTTAAATTAGCTAAGTACCCTATAATAAAATGTCTTCCTCTCCATGACTTTATCTTAGATTCATTACAGAATAATATCCCTTTCAGACAGCTTATGCATGAATGACACAGGTGTACTCAACTTGTGTTCAACCAGCATTGGACCCTTTCATATGAGACAGTTGTCACTGCTCATTGTTAGCATGTGAGACTCCAGTCTACAGAACAGTTCGTACACCTCTCTGATTAAAACTGAGAGGTACAATGAATTACATCCAGCAATTACCAGATGAAAGTTGAGTCTCTCTGCCCCTTGCAGTCTGACAAGTAGGTTAAATGATGTTTTAAAATCAGCATCTTTGAATCAATTTCAATTTCTAGTAGTAACCTGCTAGGAGAAGGGTCATGAAGGAGGCCTGGGTGAGGTACGTTAACCCATTCAGACAGACCCTCTGCATGGGTTTGACTGGCGTCACTGTGTCGGTCTGAATGGGATATAATGTTTTGCAGGAAAAATAAACCATGAGCTCGTATACAGTGAACTTCTGGAGTTAAATATAGCCATCATTTTATTAAGCAGTGACATTTGATCAGAGGTTGGACCCAGTCACTGTTTTGCAGGTCACAAGTCTCAAGTCTTGGCTCTGGTGGCTAAAAGGTCCCAGCACACGCATGTCCGGGGTTTGATTCCAGCCGTGAACCCTTGTTGCATGTCTTATGCTCTCTTTCTCTTTCTCTCTCTTGACTGTTGACTGTCAAGGAAAGCTGAAAAAAAGAAAAATGCCAACAAAAAAAAAAAAGAGAGAGAATTGACGATTGACGATACACCTGATATCAAAATACTGAGTGAAGTTCAGAAAGAATGAAGAACATCAGTCAGTATCAGTCCGTCCTCTGTCCCCCTCCCTCTGCTGCCGGTGTTATTCACTGCCTGTAGTTACTGCACTACATGACAGCTTTCATTTTAGCTCCTTGGTAACAGTTCACTATTAGCATAACCAGCTTGCTGCAGTTAAAAGAAATGGCAGGAGACTGGTGACAAAATAGTTGAAAGTGTCACTTTTCGACATGCTTGTTGAACAGGTGGTTTGTAAATTGCTAATTGGCCTCTTGCTTTTTATTGCACTCACAGTAACAAGCATAGTTGTTGTTAATTCACATCACCTGGTTGATTGTCTAAACACTGCAGCCACTCTGCTCTGCTGTGTGCTCCATGTGTGTGTGAGTATTCAGCGCCATAGGGAGCAGAGGGGCGGACAAAGAAGCAGTGCGACCATAAATGATAAAATCAATATATGCCTGTAAATGTGTCGAGCCGCCACAAATAAATCAATGTATGGGAAACACTGCTCTTTAATCTTTGGGTTTGGTGAAAGGTATGAAAAGACCCAAGTCCAAGTGAAGTCATGAGTCATTGGTGTTAAAGTGGAAGTCGAGTCGCAAGTCTTTTTTGATTTTGTCAAGTCGAGTCTGAAGTCATCAGATTCATGACTCGAGTCTGACTCCAGTCCAAGTCATGTGACTCGGCTCCGCTCCTCCGGCTCTAAACACCTGTTATTCATCCTGAAGAGCTCACGTCAGATGCTTGTGTGTAGGCGGGTGGAGGAGTCTGACAGAAATAAAACAGCCAATAGCATCACTCTTTATACAACCTTTCAGCAGCGAAAAAGCCTTTTGCAAAACACATTAGCCTTGGCATCAACAAGAGGCTGCTGGTATAAGAGTTGTTTTGGTTTTCTGTCTGTCTACTCTTCCAACCGCTAACTGAAAGGTATAGTAGACGAGTGGAGCTCGTGGCTGTTTCTACTCCTCTCCTCTCCCATCCATCAAGCCCCGTCTATCTTTTCATTTCACTCTCTCGCTCCTTTTCTTCTTAGTCACACCTCTCTTCCGCTGTCTTTCTTAGTCTGTTCCTCTGTGGCTTTCCCATCCCTCTCTTTCTCTCTCTCTCTCTCTCTCTATCTCTCTCTCTCTCTGTTTCTTTTTTTTTGACCTCATTTCTATTCCTCTCTCACCCGACTGCTGAGTGTCACAGCATAAAGGGCCAAGCCTCTGTTGCAGTGTGTATGTTTTCGTGCGTAACCGTCTCATGATTAGCTGATTTAAAGCGAAGGATGGCTCAACAGATCTCTTCATTAGTTGACATCCTTTCATAATGAAGAGATAAGACAACCTCTCTGTGTCCGCCCACGCAGACACGCAGCCGTCACACTCATTTATGCTCTGTCAGATTCAAGCCAGCCAAGTCAAACATTTGCTGTGTCACCTAGTGAAAATAAAACTAAACAAAAGTGCTCAAGGTCACTGTGGTGACAACACGCCTGTCTCTCTGTCTGCCCACTCTTGCTCTTCTTTCTGTGTTTCTCTGTCACCCTGCCCTGTTTTTTTCCTCGCTGTCCTCTTTCGCCCTCGCTGACAGAGGGCTGATGTGAAGAGGTATTTGTAAGATGTCAACATTTGTCAGTTTTTTTGATTTGTGCTGGCATGTGTGTGTGTTTTTTTTATTTTTTTTACAGCCTTTTGGTGTTAACCAGCCAGGTCCCTATGTCATGTACACCACAGCGGATTCCAACGGCTACCTGAAAAACGCCTCAGGTAAATTCTTTCTTTTTTAATCTCTTTCCATTGTAGCTTTCACTTCTTATGCCAAACTACATGATTGAGCATAGTCAGAGAAAAAACGTCCCTGCCCGAGGTTTTAAACATCACTACATCAGGTTTATTAATAACTTAACCTCCTGACAATGACAGCTGTCCTGAGTGTGGCTAAACACTGCAGGGTTTGTTTTGGAGGATTTTAAGAAAGTAGAGAATGAGAAGAAGACGGACGTATTGATTTTATTTTCTGGCTTTTTTTTTCTTTTCTTTTTTATAAATGGGAAAATAGCCTCTATGCCTCAAAGACAAAGACTGAAGCAGAAAGGGCAGCTAAAGAAAAAGAGGAAAACACGAAGGTCCTTCCAAAGAGTGGTGGAACTGAAAATGAATCACTTTCATAATTCTCGCTCCATGATGCTGTTGGAGTGTGTGCTTAGTTCTCACTTATTCTATCTGCATACTAAAGTAGTTTTAGGCATTATTAGATGCTGAATTACTTTGTTTTTCCTTTACTTCTATAAATGCAGGTTTTGCTCACATTTGTATTTTGTAAAATGTTGTAATATAACAAAACATTAAATAAGAAAAGCAATATTTATTTGTTGCTTGACAGGATTCAATTTTAAAAGATAAATGCAGATTTTCTAACATCACTCTAATATGAAGCTTCAAGTTACTGCAGTGTCATGTCTATGGGATTCAGTTCTCTCATAGAAAAACATTTAGTAAAAGCTTGAAAAACACTGGACGTTTTTCTCTGAAGTTTCTTCCACAGAGAAGCAGCACTCAACAGGCTGTCGATTACTCATTCTTTTCATCTGATTTAAGTCCAAGGTAAATTCTTTCTGAAAGGACCAGTGTCTCTTGCAATTTAAAAAGGCACAAGAGACTGTGTTTGTTTCGCAGCAATGCACCACCTTTAGTTATATTTGTGAGTTCATGGAATGATGATGATGATGGTGATGATGATGATGATGATGATGATGATGATGATGATGATGATGATGATGATGACGATGACAGCACTAAGGAAGACAGCATGATCAAGAGTGGTGGAAGTGAATTGCTGTTGCTCATTGACGTGGTTTGTTCTTTTATTTTCTATTCCAAGCTTCATTTATTCTCAAAGGGTCGCTCCTTCTGTTGTTGTTGTCAGTCCTGTCAAGTAAACATCTGGCTGTGTTCTGTACTTTTTGGGTATTGGCAAGGCACCACGCTGTAAGTAGTGGGTTTTGGTCCCAATTCACTATCTCACATGAATTGTGACTTGTACTTCAGATTGTTATGTTGTAACCTGCAGGATCACTGGGTCTCCATGGTATGAAAAATTATAAACCCTTGCACCACCTAAGACTGCTTCAGACTAACAAGGAAGGAAAGATCGATAGGTAGAGAGATAGATGCATATACATGGAGACATTGAGGGCAGCAGTGCTGTGCTGTATTAGCTACAGTTAACCTAGTTGATGTTACATTGTGGGAAGGGCAGAGAGCTGGATGAGGACAAGATGCACTGACAGCCTGGGGTCAGGGATATATATAGTCTGTGTGTGCATGTGTATTCCTGTGTGCAGCATAATCCCACTTTGTCAGTCTCCATTGTTTCATTTATCAGTTGGCACAGTCGGAGTATATACATATTTTAAGAACGAGTAGACAGATCACAGTTTAACGTCATTATTATTTCACCACCATAAGACAGCTTTAAGCTCCTGGCTATAAAACAGTGCTAAAACTAATCCTCTAGTGGCTGCAGACTTTTCAGTTAGGTGCTCTGTGTCCAAGTCCAGAGCACTGAGTGGGCAAAGCATCAACACTGGCCACCCTGTATTTAGTTGTCTCAAACCGTGATGAAACACACAGTTTCATTCCCTCTCCACACACTCCACTGGTTTAAAATATGCAGTTGAATGGGCATGGAAAGAAAGAGAAACAGTGGAGAGTGAGGGAGAGCAGGGGAGGGCTGTCCCCACCTGCACCCACACCCACTGCAGAGAAGATGGAGAGTAATACAGAAGCCCACTGAATGTGGAGGTGCTGACTATTCTAAAATCACACAAAAGTGAGATGTGGAAAAAAATCCAGTGACTTTCATCTGCTTTTGAATTTCACTCTCACATAATTTAAAAAGATTACCTGAACCATTGGCAGTTATTCATAGAGGATTTTGATTTACACGTGTTAACATTTCACATAAATGTTTTGCAGTCCTACATAGCCAAAAGAATGTGGACACCCATCTCATGACCGTTGAAACTTAGCCTCTGCTCTTCTAGAAAGGCTTCCCGCAGCATTTGTCCCCATTCAGCCACAAAAGCATTAGTGAAGTCTGCTACTGATGTTTGGTGATAAGACCTGTCATGCAGTCAGTGTTACAGTTCATCCAAAAGGGTTTAGGGTCCATTGGCTTGAGGTCAAGGATCTACAAAGCCCAGTCAGGTTCTTCCATGCCAAACTGGGAAAACCCTTTACATGTCGATATAAGAAACTGCTGCCACAACACTGGGAGCACAGAACTGTATAGATATAATTGTATCATCTGTAACTGAGGGTAGTGTAGCCCAAACTGTTAAAACAGGGCTGTCAACATATCTCTGCCTACATACTTTTGGGTTTATAGTAGAGGTGGCTTTAAAAACTGGATATCATGGAGAGTGGGATTTGTCCAGACTTGGGTAGGTTCTACAGTGAGGTCTGTTTTTTAAGCATGAATCTGAAACTCCTCATTTCCTCACCAACTATTTGACATGTTTCCATGGCATCATTTAACCAGTCCTGTCTTACCTGCCTCTCAGTATGATGAACAGACAATGTTCATACCTTTAACAATTCAGTGTCTGAATCAGCTTTGCACACTGTTAGATAAGGTCATAAGATGTGGTGTGTCAGTAGTGGCGGGCTGGGCCAAAAATACTTTAGCGAGTCAATGCTGTGGATTGTAAATATTACTTTTTTTGTAATTTTTTTGTCACAAAAATAGGAAAATCCCTCCAAGGCTGTGTAAGAGGTGACATCAAGGAGGATGGGGCATATTAGTGGGTTTGAATACCAGTACCATGTAACTGTGAAGCACCTGGTTTGATTCTCCACAGGGATCTTTTGAGCAGGTCACCCATGTTTTATGGAATTCAAATATTCCACACAAAAGATGATTTTAATAAAAGGCTTTAATACGGGTTTTCTATTTTTGACCATGATGCAATCAGACAAGCTAGTTCATGAAAAGAGCAGATGGTCTTGACTGACCATTCAGCTAATACGTGTCTTTCTGGAAAAAGTCTCCGTTTCCCCAGAGTGCCTTTATGTTCCTGGTTTGGTGACGTTCAGTAAGTAGAATCCCATCTATTTAACATAATAATATCCAGGCATATTATAGTCTGCCCATCATAACTCCGACTTATTTTTCCAGTGTGTGTTTGACTCATGTGCACGGAGAGAGGAGGAGAGCGAGAGAGTAGCCAAAGGCTTTGCCGGCACAACTCCCCAGACCCCTCATTTAGCAGCAGCAAAGTGCTGCCAGGGAGTAGGCTTCGTGTGTGTGCGTGCGTGTGTGTCTGCGTGCCTGCGTGTGTGTGGTGATTTAAAGTGTATTTATTCTGTAGCTTGTAGCTCGGGGAACAGCCAGCGAGGCTGCCAGAGATGAGCAATGATGGGGTGCACACAAACACACAAACACACGCACTCACACACACACACACACACACACACACACACACACACACACAATGTCTGGGCCTCTCCACTGGGGCCCAACGATCTTCACTTACCCTTCACCCTCCTGAAAGAAAGAAAGAAAGAAAGAGAGGAAAGGAGAGATTATAATATGCTGAAAGATAGGGACAAGGACTAGGGAGGCACATCATAGAGCGATGAGAGAGAGATAAATGGGGGAAAAAAAGGAAGAAATAGGTCAAAGGAGATCAGGGGGTTGGTGGGACGAAGGTAAGAGAAGGAGAAGAGATAGTTTGGACGTAGAGAGGAGCAGAAATAGTAGACGATACATACTCATACCTACTGTATCTGCACATAATGTTGATAATGTCAACGCCTGATCTGACAAGTAAAGGCCAACAGCAGTACTGACAAGATTTTGTAATGTCATAACTCTTACTGTGTGTATATGTGTATGGGAAATACATACAGTGTGTGAACCTGTATGTACAGTATGTGTGCGTTCAAGTATTTGTCTAATCTCACATATTTTTCAGTCTGTGTGCTGCGTGTTGTGCAGCATGTACATATGCACAAGTGCACGTGCGTACCCCGACATCTGTCTCCTCATGACCTTGTGTGTGTGTGTGTGTGTGTGTGTGTGTACGCGTACCATACAGTGGTGTATCAGGCCCCTTACTAAGCAGCTTGGATGGATGGGCATGGACTGTGATTCTGACAACACCACGCCTCATTATCAACCAGCTCCTGCTGAGACAGAGAGAGAGGGAGAGAGAGACAGGTGGGGTGGTGGAGATGAATAGTTGAAGTTATTCATTAACAGCCTTTTTATTCCTCCCCCCTCCTCCTCTGTAGATACTCTCAGAGACACTGAGATAGGAGAAACACCTCGGGGTCCCAGCTCACACACGGTCATCCAAGACCATTTATCTTTAGACAACTAGGGAACAATGTTCAGAAGTAACTTGTAACTTTCAATGGCAATAGTTAGATTATAATTAACACTCAAAAAGATAGAGAGAGGCCACTGTGGTTTGTTATCACCACCTCAGATATTAGATTTGATTTAAATTATCCAGAAACAATGTGAACAACAGTGAACTGTAATAACTTAACTTATTAAACCCATAATGATGAATGAAAAAACATGTTTTTAGAAATTTTTGGAAATTATTTAAATCAAAAAGCTAAAACCTCTCATTTAGAAAAGTATTTAGACCCTTAATTCAGTACTTATTAGAAGCCCCTAGCAGATACAGCTTCGAGTCTTCTTGGTTACAGCATCAAGTGTTAAGGTGCCACACCACTGACATCCTCAGCCGAGGCCATGTGTTGTCAAGTGTTTCGACCCTTTACTCAATGCACTCTCAGGATGGTGATTAGTCACTGTGTGTCGATGGTGGGCTTCCGGCTACTACTCTCTCTCTCTCTTCATACTCACCCAACAGGATGCTCGGTCTGCAGCCGTGGAGATCTTCTGCCCTGCTGTTCTCCGTGTTTGCGCTGTTACTCCTAGAGCAGTAAACACCTGACACACAGACTGAGCTGGAAAGCCTCAACATCCCACCTCGACTGGGAATAGCCATGCTTGTCAGCCTTGTTGTCAGCAGTCGGCCATCAAGGTGTCGTACTTGGCTCTTCTCCTCTCGTTAGCTTCATCACACCTCTCTTCCCAAGACAGGGCCAGTTCTATCATGATGATCTTCTTGGTCTTGGATGACCACAGGATGATGTCAGGTCTCTATTCGATTAGTACAATTTCTGGGAATGTGAATCATTTGTCCAAGTTAGCAGCCGTTCTCCAGCCTGTTGCATGGCTCAGGATGCCCATGTTCTTCCCGTCCAGCTGCTTCCCTGGTTCATGCTGCTCCCTCACAAGTACCATGCACATAGGCTTCTGTTTGGTCTCCTTCTCCTTTTCATCTCCATGATCTCGCATGACTTGGTCATGTCTCCGAGTATATCTCCCTTGGGTGAAGCCTACTTGGCTGGAAGTCAGTACATGCTCCAGTGTACTTCTTTTCCCGTGTAGATTGCAGTTGGGGTTGTCTGCCAGCAACCATGTGTGGAGATTTGCTAGGGAGGGTGTCATAGCTGCAATGGTGGATACCTCCAGATGTCAGTCCATGTCAGGGTGGGGCTTTCAGTCTGCCATCTCGTCCAGACAACCTGCCAGCCCAGGCTTACTGCTTTTGACTGATGCAGCTCCTCTTCCCTTGCTCTGATCTCTCTCTGTAGGAGTGTTCTTCTTCATCAGTCCTTTCTTGGGCTGATGTTGTGAGTTCCAAAGCCCCTGTCGACACTGGCATACGAGCCCGAAAATGTCTCTCTGTCATAGTTTATCCTCTGCTCGTGCTCCTGCCTCCTGCTTGATTCTAGCCTTATGGACTTTTTCATCCTTCGAGTCCTGCAGGGTCTTGATTAGTCTGGTATTGGAAACATTTTATTCCTCAACTACAGATGTTAGCGATGGTTGTAGTTTTGAAGATTTGCTGTACAGCCCTAGACTTAAGAAGCTTGGTGACACCGTAAGCCACCTTCATAGGTGCCTGCTGTTATTATGTTCCATAGCCTCAAATGCACTTATTGCTATGCCATACAGTGGCCAAATAAGTCATAGTAGCAGTCCATGTTGGTAAATCCACACTCTCAATGTTGCTGGAAGCCCCGATATTCCTCAGACCTTCTCCCACCTTTTGCTGCACATTTTTGATGATATCTTGGTCTCCCACTGAGTCAATAAAGCACCTCCCAAGGCACTTAATTGGGTTGCTCACAACTGATGGTATCACCTTCCATTCCCTGTTAAGTCTTTGCACATCTGAACTTGGGTGGCTTAACCCATTTTCCCAGGCAGATCTTCTGAACCTCCATCAGATTGGATGGGAAGCGTCTGTCAACTGTCATCATGTCTCTCTTATGTCTGGGCTTTTGCTGGGCCACTCAAGGACAGTCAAGAGACTTGTCCCCAAGTTACTCCAACATTGTCTTGGCTGTATACTGAAAGGTGAGTCTCAGGTCAAGTGCACTCTGGGGCTGGTTTTCTTCAAGGACCTCTCTGTATTTGGCTGCATTCATCCTTCCCTCAAAGTCTCCCTGTCCCTGCCACTGAGAAGCCCCGCCATAGCTTGATGCTGCCAGCACCATTCTTCACTGCAGGGATGGTATTAGTCAGGTGATGAGCAGTGTCTGGTGTTTGCCAGACACAGTGCTTGGAGCTCTGCCCAAAGACTTCAATCATTCTTTTCATTTTTTCAATCAGGCCAGAGAATCTTTTTCTTCAAGCTCTCTGAGTCCTTTAAATGCCATTTGGCAAAGTCCAAGCAGACTGTCGTATGCCTTTTGCTCAAAGTTGCTTTTGTCTAGCCGATCTACAATAAAGGCCTGATTGATGGAGTGCTGCTGAGGTGGTCGATCCAGCAGGTTCTCCCTTCTCTGCAGAGGACTTCTGAAGCTCTGTTAGAGTGACCTTCCTGACCAAGGCCCTTCTTGCCTGGTCACACAATTTGGACAGACGTCCAAACTCTAGGAAGAGTCCTGGTGGGTTCAATCTTCTTACATTGCACAATTATTGATGTCACTGTGGTTATAATTTTCACCAGCTGACCTCAGTAAAACCGCCTGCAAGTGTAGTTCATTTTGTGTATTTCTTTACAACTGATGAAACAAATGTATTTGTTTATGTTCTCAATTAACAGTTATTGACCTCAATATCACAACAGTAGCTTTTCTGGGAAGTTGTGGAGGACAGTTGTTCTATAAAAAGCTTTTCAAAGTATTGAAAGCCACCCATAAATTTGTAAGGTGTTGCTGTGAGATAAAACAGTGCTTAGACTTTGTCAGAATTTCCTTAAAGGAGCTTGGACATTTGTCAGAACATACCATTCCTTTTGAGGTTTAAATATACTTGGACTGAAATCCAGCTATTGCCCGTCATTACATTTGCTTCTTTTAACCCAATGTATTTGGCTGATAATGACACCAAGCTGCAAATTGTTAGTTAGCTGTGTCCAAACAGGGCGAGTTGGTCAATGATGCCACAGATTATTGTTCACAGAGAGGGAACAGAGGAGAAAGGAAGAGAGTGAGGACATTTGAGAGAGTAGTGACAGGAAGTGGGAGGACAGAGAGACAGAAAGAGTGAGTGCTCATAGCGAGGAGAATCATAACAGGCTCAGATCAATGTGGCGCTCTCTGCAGACTGTCCAATTAGGCTAATGAGTTCGGGGGATTAGCAATGGCTCATTCGCACACATTCAAACAGCACACACACTCATTGTTCATGCATACACAACCTTTAAAAAAACACATGTTCACCTGCAGCAACTCACCCACAAACATGTTTATCATATCTTAACCTTTTAGACATTTAGAAGATCCCAAACAACGTTAGATACAAATTGAAATGGAAAATTGTGTGTGTACTGAGTTGTGCTGACTTGTACATTCACTTTAAGCCATTCATGTTGGTTTTTGCTGCATCATGCTGATGCCTCGAGCAGTGTCGTAAAAGTCAGCCTGTTGCACTTAACGTCATGTTGATCTATGGCCACAGTATACTCCTGTTCTCAGAGACCTCATCGGGTCAACAGTGAGTGTTACCCTATTCTCAAACCATTTTATTGCACAGTATACGGACAATTGGCTTGAAGCACACACAGTATCCACAATATGGGAGTGAGATAGGAGAGTAGGTGGATGAGAGAAATGAAAAGGGTTGGAAGGGGAGAAAATGAGAGGTTGCAGAGGACAGAGCTGAAAGCAGAGAGAAAGGGAGAAGTGAAAATGAGCGTGGAACAAAAGAGAAAGATAGAAGATGGGAGGAGAAGAACACAGAGATCCGAAGAGAAGAGGGGGAGAAGAGAAGGAAATATTGAAGTGGTAGACAAAAAATGAGTGGAGATACACAGATACATGGAGAATTACTATTGATCAGGCTTATCATGCTCTTCTCTTCCCTGTTTTTCACTCTTTAACCTCCCTCCTCCGTCTCTCCTCCCTCATGTTTTTTCTCCTCCGCATCCCTCCTCCACCCCTCCTCTCACTTTCATCTGTCTCTTTTCTCTATCATTTCTCACCCCGTAACCTCTCTCCTCTGCACTTCATTTCTATCATACACTGTCCAAAGCTAAAAGCTTAGGTTTTCATTTGTCACCGTTGTCATCTGACTGCCTGTTAATCTGTCTCTAAACTTCCTTATATGAGATGAATGAAAAGCTTTGTGTCTGAATGATGTACATAAAGAAGTTCAAATCTACCTTCTGTACTAAGTTTGTCCCACGATTAAGTTTGAGGGTTTTGAAAGAGGCTGTTCATGTTTAATTATTATTATTATTATTTAGTCCATGCCCATCATGTTTTAGCCAGATCCAGTTTGAAATATCTCAACTATTAGAAAGATTGCCATGACATTTTCTATAGACATTCATGGTGCCCATGGAGGGTGAATCCTCATAATTTTTGTGATCCACTGGCTTTTAATCTAATGCGATCATTAGGTCAAACATTTAATGTGTCCAGTGCTTTGATTTACGAACAAATAGCTGCAAAATGAATGACATTCAGCCTTGTATTTAGTACCAGTTAGCATATGCTAGCAAACTAACTAAACTAAAATGGTAAACATGGCAAACATTATACTAAACATCATCATTGTCATTGTTAACATGTTGCCATGCTAGCATTAGCATTTAGATGTTTCAATGTGCTGATTATCTGTAACAGCAAAAGCAGCTGTTTTCTGTTATAACTGAGAAACTGAGAGGCTTTCCTGAACTCTCTCATGATAAGTTTAAGTTAGTTTCACCACAGCATGGGAGTTTGACAATCTTGAGTGTACCTGCAATTGTGGAAGCAAATATTTACAAAATATCTATACCCAATTCTGCCTGAGAAAATAATACTTGCCAGTCTTGCAGCACCTAATTGTCATTCCAAATGTTACTACTTGGTTTTGTTGGTTAGTAATTGTGGCTCAATTTGAATAAGTCATGTCTTCAAAGCTACTGAGAATAGAAATATTTATAAATGCTTTTATTCTAAGAAAATATTCCATGATAGGTTCATGTTCTTATATGAGCAAGTGTGCAGTTCATTATGCTCTAAATATTATATATATAAAGATCATAAGCCTAAAATATTCTCTAACTAACACACTTGGTATGTTTTATTTAGTTATTTTTATTTAGTTATGTCTGGCTTATTTTGTTTGTTTTTCTCCTTTGATTGTCGTATTCTCCTGAAGTTTGCTATTTCAGTTTTTGCTGGTTTTTCATCTCTGAATAAGATATGAAAGCTAAAGTGAGGTACAACTTCACTGAGTGGATGCTTCATGGACTAAGAACAGGAAATTTGGTGGAGCTTTAAATATGGGAACCTGCTATTTCTATTTAGATTTTAGGTCAAACAAGAGCAATGACAGCTGTCTGTTCTCACACACACACACGCACGCACGCACACATAGTGTCATTTCAGGTGTCAATTGTAGAGAGGGAGTGCAAAACTGGGTGGTGATGGCCAACTATAAAGTCCTCACATTCACACTCTCACATATATATACTCACACACAATTTCCCTCCCAAATCAATATCCAGATCTTGACACTATTGTATGGACAATAAAAGAGGCTCTCCATGCGAAGCAGACTGCGTACATATGTGTATGTGTGTGTTTGTGCGGGCATGTACACTTCTACCTCTCATGGCTCCACCCTCCATCGCTGCAATTTGCTTCTTTTATCGCCATCAGGGGAGCAAATGGTTTCTATAGCGACAGGCACTAGGAATTTCTCTGAAACCACTTTTTTTTTTGTTCCATTTTGAAGCCCTGGGGAGTGGGGGGGGGG
>NW_019525450.1:3217619-3230271 GCF_002814215.2 Seriola lalandi dorsalis
GGGGGGGGGGGGGGGGGGAGTGTGTGTTTGTGTATGTGCGTGCATGAGTGTGTGCCTGCATTGCAAGCCAACAAAGTTAATGACCATATTTCATTTCTTGATGAATCATTGGGATCATGATATATGCCTATTTCTCATTGTCCTACAAAAAGATTTTCAGATAGTATGTTTTCGCTTTACACAGTTGTGTTTTACATAAATGTTTTGATTTTTTTTATCGTCTCAAAATTGATATTTCACATTTCAAACACACTTGACTTAGTTTCAGGCTGATGTCACGTCACATTGTCACCCTGCCTGTCTGCACAAAGGTGGTAAAACCTCCAGACAGGACGAGGCTTTACATGAGGATGTGTGTCATCAGACCTCAGCAGATGGACACACGTAGACACATTAGGATGCTGTAGCTCCCTCAGAGGCATTAATGTCCTCTCTCTGTCTGTCTTTCTCTCTCTAATATTTCTCACTTTTTTTTTTTCCCATTTCGCCTCCTCATGCCCACGAGGAAGTAAAGTTTGTCAGCTTCAATATCAGGGAGAGCCTCAATATCCCCAAATCTTTGATTTTGTCCTCACTATCTGGCGCTCTGCTGTGAGAGAAATGTGAGGTGGGAACTAGCAAAATTGATTTCACCTGGCCCAAAAAACAAAAACACAAACCACTGTAGGTAAAATGTAATGAATATATTCCTCTTTTATATTCCTCTGCGTCTTTTACATGTATATGCAGTGTTCTCAGTTAGTTTCAATCCACTATGGCAGATCAGATAGTCAGTGAGCCAAGCCTTTTTTTGTATTTTTAACAGGCTTCGCTATATAAATACTGTAATATAAACCAACAGCAGTTATAATTTGAATTAATTCACATGTTGATGAAAGCCACAGTCCAGAGGATCCTTCAACTTTGCATTTTCACACGTTATATGTCACATTACACTGTTATCAAGTCTGAGTTAGCAACAATTTGAATCCACAGAGTCAAAGTATTTAAATGTCTTTTGCAATTTATATAATTGTGTGTGAGTGAAAGACATGAGACAAACTTTATCAAGGCTGGTCTTTGCACAGTCGTGTAGAGCGTGGAATGAATTTGCAAAACCCAATGAGACTGTAGTTTGCTCTGTCACGCTGCTGATGACACAGACTTTCTCTTCACCGACAAGTGGCTTTCCAAAGATGAACAAAATTGAAACCTCTCTGTGCAAAGTATACACAACAGTACAAAGCTCTGTCATTACTGTTGCCTCTCTTTCAGCTCCACAACTGCTGAAACTTTTGTTGCTTCAAAGTTTGTTGTAGTTTAGAAAACTAACCTTCAGATAAATGCTCATTAAGTTTGTGAATAGAAGAAAGTTAAATTCTGCAAACATCAGCTCTGAAGCTCACACTGCTTATTTAATTAAGCAGCACAAGGCTTTAGCCACATGTGTAGTCACCACAACCCACATCATTAATTTGGATCATTTGGAGTAGAAGCGAGGGGAGCTTGTCCAGCCTTCCTGCAGACCCTGAAGAGAGCTTGTCTTTGTATTATTATTGTCTTATTGTGACTTATGGCCAAAACCTACAGCAGCTTAAAGTCCATGTTTATATTTTAAAACATCACTCATCACAAATGCTTTTACTTTTGATGCAGTGTTGATCATAGGAGAAAAGTGACTTGTCTATTAGAGCGGTGGCAGTCATCATGATATAGTGATGATCAGGTTCAGTCCTCTGGAGATCAGAGAGTGTGTGTGTGTGTGTGTGTGTGTGTGTGTGTGTGTGTGTGTGTGTGTGTGTGTGTATGTTGAGAACTGAGAAGTACACACACACACATACACACACATACCATGGCCGACTGTTGATGCTGCTTTGAATTTGCTTTGTCTCCTATGAGATGTATTGTGGGCTGTCAGTCATGTGTACAGGGTGGAATTCCCTGCCAAGGCCTCCACTGGCTCTGCTATAAGGAGATAGGACGAAAACACACTAACACAGTGTCCCTCACACACACACACACAAACACACACAAAACAGAGACACTCCGATACACTGCTCTGCATAATACCCTTTTTCCAGCCTCCCCATGTTGTGAAATGGCTTTGCTCCAGCCGTGGCCACATTTCCTAGCAAGTCTACACACACACACACACACACACACAGACACACACACACAAACACACACACAGCGCTCAGCAGATGCTAAGCCAGGATCCCAGCCTGCAACGTAACCCTGCTTGATCCTCCATCATACACACAGACACACACAAACTCTCAGACCCACTCCACCCTGCTGAGTGGCCGGGTGCAAGTCATCCACCTCTTGCCTTCTGACAGGGAGCAGCAGTCTGTCAAACACATCAAACCAAGGCTGGATTAAAGGTCCAATCCCCTCAAAAATCCTGTTCTGCCTAGCCCAGTGGACGAGGTTCAGAGAACCGGGCGCCAGTGGACTGATTTTAAAATGGCTTCCCCAGCTGGATTCATCTCAAAGTAATGCTGTAACACTGCTGCTCCTGTGGGGCAGTCGGTGCCCTTTTAGTTTGTCTCTCATTTGATTGGTGGATATCAACAAAAAAGAAATGACATTACCATAAAGTTAACTTAAACACAGCTCTGCTTTCTTGCTGCTGTTTGTTGGCCTTTAGGTTTAGTTGGTCAGATCCAGTAGCTGTGATAACTTCACCCCCTCACACTGCATTTCTCTGTGAGCATACAGACAGCAGGACTGCCAAGAAGGCTCGAGTATAGGTTTCATTTTTGATTTAATTCAAGCCTTACACACAGGTATAATGCTTGTTTCTTTAGCTGTCCTAATTTCAGTCAAAGTCCACGTACTTACTGCATCTTGGTTCTTAGTGTCGTACCTGCCTTTTTGTTTTGGGCTCACTCTCCATGTTACTGTCCTTTTTTTCACCCCACTGCTTATCCTCAGCTCTCCTCATGAGCATCCCTCTGTGACTTGGATCAGAGTTTGTTACATTGTTTTTCTTGTACTGAGGGGTCTAAGGTTAGTTATTATTTACCTTATGTATTATTTACCATATTTAGTTTTGAGATTTGTGATTCGGGGTGAGTTAGGTTTACGTGTGCTTGTCCTGTGTAAAGAACTTGAAGGGCTACCTGTGATACAGGCTTATATCATTTCTTGAATATATTATATATCAAATATATAAATGAATAAATGTAAAGTTGTAAATGTAAGTTTTAAATTTTGCCTCTAGGTTCAGTTATGTTGTCAGCTCCCTGTTTGTTTTTGAAATTACTCTCTCCAGCTACTTGTGTCAACTCGACCAACCAATGCCACCATCCTCAGAGCCACGCCACTTACATGGATAAATTCTTTCTGATTTTATATCTTTCCGTCCTCACATCCTCCATCTGTGTCAGTGAACTTACCAGATTATGATTTAAAATCATGTGCATCGTGCGTCATACTGCAGAACACGGCTTTCTACTTTACTGTTCTGGTGCAGGTCTTCTGCCCACACCGCTCACACACATATGCACCTCTCAGTAAATGTCAGATACCCCAGGATTCATCCTGAATGTCTGTCAGAGGCAGGGGCTTTGTACTGCCCTGAACACGTCAATGTCCACGAAACTGTGCCCAGCTCTTCCTGTAAATGCTGGAAAGCCAATATTTCTGTCTTTCTCCCTCTCTCCGTCGCTATCTGCGGTGTGCGATTAAGGCAATTATGCTGCCTCTTCACAACCCCACAACCCAGCACTAAAAAGCTGGGAAAACAGATTACACCGAGCAGAGGCAAGCATGTGAAATTTAGAGAGATAAAGAGAGAGACAACTGATTAAAAGCTTTCTTTGGTAGAAGGTGGCAAAAGTCGATTGGTCTATTCAGCATTCAGACCGACTGCATGTACATAACAGCATTATGGACAGGCTTTTAGTGCGCTAACACCATACAATAGACACTACGGGCTTTACCTGAGTTAACTACTCACTTTCACCCATTAGTTTTTCATTTCTTAGCCATATGTGAGATGGTCCAGATGTAAAATGGCAGCTTTTAGAAAAGAAAGACTGGTCTGACCCAGGTACAGCTGAGGTGACAAAAAATAAAATGGAGAAATCTTTTTTTTACTGAACTGAGATTAGGCAGGGATTAAAGAAAATGGGGAGAGAGAGAGAGAGAAGCAAAACTGTTGTTGTGCTCCTCTCGGCCTGCAATACGCAGTCCATCCACATTAGTTCTGATCACTGGCTGCCTCTAGGCTTTCTCTCTCCTCTTCCATCTCTCTCTCCCTCTCCCTCTCCCTTCCTCTCTTTGTTTACCACGTAGAGGTTGATTTATGTCGGCTGCACTTGGCAGAGTTGGGTGGCGTGGGCGAGATATAGCAGCTGAAGGGGAGAGAGAGCGGGGGGAGACGAGCAGGAGGGAGGAGAAGAAGGGGAAAGCGAAATGAGTAAGGCCAAATCGAAGTGATGTATCAGGGGAGACGAGAGAGAGAGATGAGCAAGAGAGGAGGAAACAAGAGAGTAAGGGTTGGATGAGAATAGTAAGCAAGGATGGAGACGTTACAGGATGGACGAGGGAGGTTGGGTGAGGAAACAGGCAGAGGTGTTGGACTGGCCTGAGGTGTCTCACTCTGATTTGTATCTTTTATGATGCTTCTTCATGTCAGGACTCAAGGTCTCATGCTGCAGTCCCTCTGGCTCAGGCGCTCCTGTTGTGTGTTTCATTATGTTTTCGTGTCTCATCACTGACTGTCACGGTCAGGATGGGTTAGCTTAGAGCTGATAGCTTTACATTAGGTAAAACTTTAATGCTCTCTTTGCTAGAGCAGGGTTATTGCAGCTGCACTGTCATAAGATCAGTCAAGAGAACAGGGGTTATGTTTACAATTCAATCAGTTGAACTGAGCAGGAAGCAGTGAATGGAGATGTGCAAAGATTACAGGCTACAAAATATTGTGTATTCATGAGGCATAAAAGTAGAGATATGGACTTATAAAGATTCATTTTAAAAATGCATGTTCAAATGTGAAAAAGACAAGTGCAAGAGCAAGTGAAAATTAATATTTGTAAACTGCACTTTACATGAAATTTGAGGAAGAATAAAGTACTGATAACTGAAGATCTTTTTGTTTTGTATCCTTTTTTCTACATTGTGGACCAGAAAAAGAAAGAAAAGAGGTATTCAGAAAACTGCAACCAGGAGCAAAAAAAAAGTATTGGCACCACTTAGACAGCACCAGAAGAAAATCTTTACATCACACAAACCAGAGAGTTGAATTTAAAACAACCCTTTGTGTCCAGTTCAAATGTATTAATAAGTCAGTACCAAGACTAAGAGAGTACGGCCGCATGAGCACCTCCATGATGATGTTTAGCAGGTATAATGTTCGCCGTGTTCACCATCTTGTCTTAGCTTGCTCGCATGCTAAAGGTTTGCTTTCCTGAGGGAGACGTGTGTAGATGAACCAAATGTCAGTCCATCCAACAGTTGTCGACATATTTGTCTAAAAACCAAAAAAAGTAAACCTAATGGCGTTGCAAGAGAAAGAGTTCAGGAGATCACCAAACTCAGAACAATCCATCATCTGGAGACCATGAGCATCTGGACCAGATCCAAGCACAATCCAATACTTAATAGTAACTGAGATATTTCATTCTGAACCAAGGTGATACACCAACAGACTGACACTGTCAATCTGCTGCTATCATGGCAAAAAGTCAAAAGGAAAAACCGCTCTTTAAAAAAAAAAGAAAAATAGATGAGGCTCATTGGTTATCCTGATATGTTTACACTATGTGTAAAGAAGAATCCATCTTTTTAATGACACTAAAAATTGCATCTGTTCTCTCTCAACCTTCTTGCAGCCGGTCAGCTGAGCCAGTCAGCTCACTTCTCCCTGCAGCTGCCCTACACTGTTCTGGGCCTCGGACGCAGCGCCAACTTCCTGGACCACCTTTTTGTCGGCATCCCCCGGCAGCCTGGAGAGACGGTGAGGAAAAATGAGAGGGCTATATTACCTTGACAGCTCGCAGCACTCCTTTAGAAAATCTGCCGTCTGTTTGGTCTCACAGAATATTTGAAGCAGGTTCCTTTATAGAGTTATGTGCATGATACAGCAGCTGAGAAAAGGGAGAAAGGACACTCAGCTGAACCAACGTAAACCCCTTCAACACACTGGACGCAAATTTTATCAAAACTTGCCTCATAAAACGTATCTTAGAGCATTTACAGTGCCACTCATGTGCCAGCTGAAGTCATTTCTGAGCACCCTAACCTGTCCTGAATTTAACAGCACATGGCATGCGTGGCAGAATCACTGTCTATGCAGTAAGTCTGCGAAAAAAAAAAAGGCAGTTAGAGACAAGCAGAAAACAGCCTCGGGATGAAGATGTTAAGAAAACTTTCTAAGAAAAACATGAAATGAAGGATCAGTTCATGGTAAAAGAAATTTAAGCAGTTTTAAAGTCATAAGCGCAGAGCAAAATTGTTGTTTTTCTCCCACTGCTCAGGCTTTATTTCATAATAGGCTGGATGCTACACATTTCTTCCGAGGATTATGAGGCTCATTTGAAGGGTGTTGTGTGAAGATTCTTCAAATGTTCTTATCAAATTAGAAATGTTGAACAGAAACAGCAGTGTCTCCCTTCAAAAATATTTAACACTCAGTTGAGTTTCTTTTTTTCTTTTTTATTCAAGCACCAGATAATGCAACAAAATGTGTGATAACAGGTATTTATGTTAGTTGTCAAACAATGATGTGTTCAAAATATTTGCAGTAGGACGGAAGAATCCTGTAACCCACCTTTTTTTCTTTTCTTTTTTCTTATTTGTAAAACGAATGATCAAGATCTATTTGCATAACAAAAAAACTGTCAAGACCCACACAAAGCTCAACAGTTCTTAACTCTCCAATTTCCTATTGCAAGTCTTTGGTTTGCTGTTTATTTATGGACCCTGTGAATTCTCTTAAAGGCAGGCTCGTAGTGTTTTATTTCTGTTGCCAGAGTTTCACAGCTTCACTAATTTGAATTCTCACAATAAAACTCCTTTTTATAGACGAACCCTGCTGAATGAGGAGAAGTTGTTTCTCAGGTGTTGCAAGCATTATTTGATAGCCGTCACTTATTTTCTGCCCTCAACATTAGAAAACACTAAATAATTAGCAGGATAAACATGATGGCATGCTGACAGTTGCTTTACGGCAGATAAATTCCTCTTCCTGCTTATACTGTATTAAGTGATTGATGACATCACCTGGGGAGTTGATGCAGGTGCAGTGAGCTCCTGACTGGAACAGAAATACCAACATGCCCGTTTTTTTTTTTTTTTTTTACTTTCTCACTTCAAACACGTCTTTATTTAACAACCCTGTGCGAGTGGAGGATGTATGAATGACTCTGTGGATGCGGCCCACGTGCGCCTTCTGTCATTCTACAAGCTTGCGTTATATGAATATAGTAAATAATTGATTGGTTTTACAGTTTTAATCTATTCATCAGCCACATTTCTACACTACACTACCTCAAATGTCAGCTCTCTTCAGTTCAGCTCTCTCCCTCTCTCAGCATTCATCTCCATCTCTGTTTTCTCTCTCTCTCTCTCTCTCTCTCTCTCTCTCTCTCTCTCTCTCTCTCGCTCTCTCTCTCTCTTTCTCTCTCTCTCTCTCTTTCTCTCTCTCGCTCTCGCTCTCTCACACACGTTGCACTTGTCACACTGAATATTAGGCCCGACAGGGCCCTTTTTTCCCCTCCCGTGTGGTACCAAGGTCTTCGTCAAGCAGCTGATTAGAATTGCAGATCGGTCGGTCCGCGGCTCAGAAACTGTAGTGCACCAAGAACACTCATCTCAAACAAGCTGCTTTGTTGTCCCCCTTTCCACACACACTCCCTTTTTTTTTCTATGCAAAGAAATGTGATCTTTTTTTCCCCATTTTTCCTCCTCCTCGCCCATTCCTTCTACAAAGTGAATTAATGAGTGCCTCAAGATGCGGCCCATTATGCGGAGTAGATTTTTTTTTTTATCCACTGGGGCCGGGGAGTGGTGTAACTCCATCAGATCTACCTGTAATGAGGAGGAGAAGCTTTGGAAAGCTCTTTAGGAAAGAGAAGAAGGTTTAGAAATCCTGACCGCTACACCACCCTGCTCAGTAGGCAGGTTTGTCAAATCTCTTGATCTATCTCATTTCTGTTGTCTCTCTCTCTGGCTTTATTTCTGTCCCACTCCCATTCTCTCACTATCCTCCCCACTGTGCCCTTTACAATTTTCTCCTCCAAACTGAGAGTTCCTTCCTGCTGTTTCACAGGAGAGGTTTTGTAAAATCTACTTGGATATCTTCCATCTTCTGTCCAATCATTCCTCTCTTTTATTCACCCCCTCCCCGTCTTTGTCTCTGTTAGTCTCTATCCTACTGTTCACTTATCTTCCACCCAGGGGATTCCCTTTGCTGCTCAAAGTGGTTTACTTCACTAATCAGTCCCCTACTTGTCACTCTCACTCTCTCACTCACCCTCCATCTCTGTATCCATCTCCCTCGCTCACTCATAGTGTGCTACTTTCCCTGGCTTTGAACCAGAGTGTCTCTCTTTCTCTCTGAAGACTTGGGAACACTTTTCTCTTCCAAACAGCCAGATCGGATCTGCTCCCAGGCAGCGGTAGTGGAGGCTGACTCGTCTGCAGCTCTGCTCCCCCGCCGGTTGCCGCACCGACGGCAGCGCTTTCCAAGAGCTAAGCGACAATGGCTGGCGGCAACAATGTGCTCGTTATGTAAAAAGCAACGCCGTTCTCGCACGCTTATTCAAAATAGCTGTAAGATGTGGTTCCTCTCAATTGATGAAGAACAGAGAGCCATAATTAAAGAGCAGTGGAACCTCCACATGCCGCCAAATGCATAAGTGGAAATGTTAATTCCTCCCAGTTACAAGCATGATTAGAGCTCTTAATAAAAAGCATTGATATGATGCCCCCTCCTCTATTTACATCTCTTAACCTCTGTGAACTCTGAACCCCTAATGAGCCTGAGCACAGGCTTGGGTGAGGCTAAAACAAGACACGAGGCAAAATCAGACTCAGGAAAACTGGTGATGATGCTGAGGTTTTCCAGATATCACAGCACAATTGTATGCAGAGGTTGAATACAGTCTGTGTCTGTATCTATCATCATTGGATGCTGAGCCTCAAGGCGGCAAACTGCTAAAATTGAAACTTGAACTTGTGCAGAGTCAAACTGCTGTCAAACACAGCGCTGGGAGCGAATGTTTCTAAACTCACCACAGTTTAAATCCTGACGGTTAACTCTGTCTTAAGAGTCAAGGTCCTCTCAAGGTTTTTAATTTTAAGAGGAATGTGATGTAACAGGACACATGTGAAAACCATGAGCAGTTATGTGAGAGTGTTGACGGGGTGCAGGCGCATGTGTTCAGGGGTGGAGAGTGAGGGTTCACCCCTGAGCAGTGATGTCCCAATCCTGTTGCATGAGTTTGTGTTAGGAAGTCTCCTGTGCTTTTATCTTGGTTTCTGTGTTTATTTTCACCTTAGATGACGTTCCCACAGAATATGTTGTCTTTCACTTCTTATAACCTTTTTCCTTAGATGGGAGTTTTTGTGACGGTTCCTTTTTTTGCTCCAGTCACATGAAATCATACAATCAACTGAATCACATGTCCCTCTGTGTTCTTATTATGGGCAATAATCAAGTTAGTCATTTCTGGATAGTTAGAAAAAATTGTTGTGACAGTAATCAGCCTAAGTCACCTCAGAGTTTGTGTGTGTTTTCTTTTCATGTTAATTGCAAACACACACTCAGACTGTGGCTCCAGTTTCCTCCCATGAATTCCTCTTCAAAGCAGACGTCAGCGCTGCCATAATGAGTCAAGTTACAGGATGAGAAAAGACGATGTATATTTTATCAGGACAGAGACTGAGATAATAACTTGCTCCGCAGATGGCTGAACTCTCACACACAACTGCAGATACACTTCATCACACATGCAAATATACACGCTTGTATGCACACAGACATACACACACACACACACACACACACACACACTCCAGGAAAACTTTGTTGCTCCCCAAAGCGACAGTAATTTATTTCAAGTAGCAGGTTGTCTGTGGCGTAAAGGCACTGCTTAAAATAGCCGCTGCACGGCAGCTAAGGGAAACTATTACCCTGCCCCAGAGGACTTAACATACATATTGTGAAAGTGTGTTTGTATGTGTGTGTGTCTCTTATGGAAATCTGTGTTTTTTCCCTTCCTTTCCAGGACATAAGGAAGCAGGAGTGGACCGCCATCATCCCCAACTCTCAGCTCATCGTCATCCCCTTCCCTCACGACAAACCCCGCAGGTACAACACTTATCCTCAGAAATATTACACAGTGTAGATATGATGTCATATGTGCCCATTCTCCTTGTTCACGGCAGTGTAATTTTTTTCTGGGAGGACCCATTGACACTTGTTGCTATGGATACAACTGAACGCTTTAACCACCTCATCTGATGCCACATATTGAAGTTAATGTTGCCTGAGATCAATACAGTTTCTTTGGTGTGTCTTCACAAAACGATGCCCAGATGTGAGCGTGCAAATTCCCTCACACACACACACACACACACACACATACACACACGCACACACTCTCTCTCTCTCTCTCACTTCATAGCATGTGTTCTCATGTTATCACGACATGGCTCACATGCATCTCAAACGCCAGGAGGAGCTCCAGATGGCTTTTCAACACAGACAAACACACACATGCACCCTCCTCCATATAGCCACATAACACTCACCCAGCTCGCCAGACTTGCCACATTACAGACACACACCTACATATACACCACGAGTTGAAATGAGATCTTAACTAGGAAAAAAAAACGGGTGCATTGGTATTCTTCCTACATACACTATGAGTTAGCAGATTGTGAGGTGATAAATTTAATATATCAAAGAGGCTGATGCTGGAATTACATAAAAGTTCTTGGAAACCAGAGAGCGAGCAGAGCATCACTCTGTTCAACTGTGACAAGAAAGTAAAAGAGATCCATCCATCTATTCATTTATTTCAACTTAATTAGGACACAATCTCTGCTTATGTGTGCCATTTGGTAATTACATTGTTTTTTCGTCAAATAAAACTATGATGAAACATAAAACAACATATGGCAAGTCGTCATTTTTTCACACTGTCTCTCTCTCTCTCTCTCTCTCTCTCTCTCTCTCTCTCTTTAGTTGGAGCGCTAAACTGTATCTGACTCCTAGCAACAGCGTGCTGCTGACGGCCATTGCGCTGATCGGAGTGTGCGTCTTCATTCTTGTCATTATTGGCATCCTTCACTGGCAAGAGAAGGTCAGGACAGACAGACACACACACACACACACACACACACACACACACATACACAATGGTTCAGTTAATGCTGCCTCTTCCTGATGATTTACTGCTTTAGAGTTTGAGTTTGTGTGAGTGTATGTGTGTGTGTGTGAGAGAGCAGATTGGTCACAACCAGCAGCAGATGGGTCTTGCTGTCCCTGTCCTGTAGTCCTCTAGCCTCCCGCTGAGACACACATACATACTTTTTTATCTCTCTCTCTTCCTCTCTCTGCCTATCTCTCTCTGCCCGGGCCACAACCTGGAAGGACGTTCAACTGTAATTGCCTGCTTCTGTCCTTTCAGCATGGCAGATCTGCTGTTCATTACAGCAATATATATGTCCTCCAGGGAGTCACTGCATGTTTTCTCGTGTGTTTTGTGCGTCAGCTCCTCCTGATCCTGTTGTTGTTTGAGTTACACACACACACACACACACACACACACACACGGTACAGTCACAGTAAAATGTACACTGACACATACATTATTCAACACTGATTCTCACAAATTAACTTTTTTTTTTTTTTGTTCTTTGGATTGTTTTGTTTTTCATCTACACACACTGTGGTGATGCTGACTGCTGGGCTGAGTGGTGCCGTAAATTGCTGGCATTTTCTCCAAGCCATCTGCTGTGCGAGTATGTGCGCTTAATGGCTGTGTGTGTATATGTGTGTGTATGCCTGTGTGTGTGTATGCCTGTGTGTGTGTGTATATGTGTGTGTATGCCTGTGTGTGTGTGTGTTAATGGTTACATACACAAAAACAGTCTAATTGCCCTCTTTTTGAGAGACATGGACGAAGTATTAGCTTCATCTGAATCAACACTGCACATGAAAAAACATGGCTGGTGACTGAACCAAGTGTCTAGATACAGTAGATGAGGAGGTGTGTGGGGGTGAAGAATGTGGATTCATTTAAGAGGAAGAAAAAGGAAAATGCAAATTAAAAAAAAAACTGTGTAGGTTGGTAGTATACTTCACTTGAAACAAAATCTGGTATGTTCAGGGTCTGTAGTCACAAGGAAGCATCGATCACTGTTGTGTGTTTAGGCTGAGCTGTAAAAGTTTCAACACATTTCTGCCTCGTTCCCTACTCATGCAAGTTTCGAAAGGGGGAACTGGTTCTGGAAGTATTTTTTGCCACTCTGATTGTCCATTTGAATTATATTAAAGTTCCTCTCCAGACATGTTTTAAGCTATGTAAAAATACTCTGCCCTGAGTAATATTTTGTTTAACATTGTTTCCCACATAAAAAGTGTAATAAATGGGAAGCACATCTACTCTTATTTCCTCATTGAGAAATTCTGGATCAGACCTTGTGCCCC
>NW_019525450.1:3230291-3255460 GCF_002814215.2 Seriola lalandi dorsalis
TTTGGATTGTTTTGTTTTTCATCTACACACACTGTGGTGATGCTGACTGCTGGGCTGAGTGGTGCCGTAAATTGCTGGCATTTTCTCCAAGCCATCTGCTGTGCGAGTATGTGCGCTTAATGGCTGTGTGTGTATATGTGTGTGTATGCCTGTGTGTGTGTATGCCTGTGTGTGTGTGTATATGTGTGTGTATGCCTGTGTGTGTGTATGCCTGTGTGTGTGTGTATATGTGTGTGTATGCCTGTGTGTGTGTATGCCTGTGTGTGTGTGTATATGTGTGTGTATGCCTGTGTGTGTGTATGCCTGTGTGTGTGTGTATATGTGTGTGTATGCCTGTGTGTGTGTGTGTTAATGGTTACATACACAAAAACAGTCTAATTGCCCTCTTTTTGAGAGACATGGACGAAGTATTAGCTTCATCTGAATCAACACTGCACATGAAAAAACATGGCTGGTGACTGAACCAAGTGTCTAGATACAGTAGATGAGGAGGTGTGTGGGGGTGAAGAATGTGGATTCATTTAAGAGGAAGAAAAAGGAAAATGCAAATTAAAAAAAAAACTGTGTAGGTTGGTAGTATACTTCACTTGAAACAAAATCTGGTATGTTCAGGGTCTGTAGTCACAAGGAAGCATCGATCACTGTTGTGTGTTTAGGCTGAGCTGTAAAAGTTTCAACACATTTCTGCCTCGTTCCCTACTCATGCAAGTTTCGAAAGGGGGAACTGGTTCTGGAAGTATTTTTTGCCACTCTGATTGTCCATTTGAATTATATTAAAGTTCCTCTCCAGACATGTTTTAAGCTATGTAAAAATACTCTGCCCTGAGTAATATTTTGTTTAACATTGTTTCCCACATAAAAAGTGTAATAAATGGGAAGCACATCTACTCTTATTTCCTCATTGAGAAATTCTGGATCAGACCTTGTGCCCCACCCACCACCTGCTGGCTCCAGGTGTACAGGTGAAAGAGCAGAGAGTATCGAGATGGTTAGAGGAGGAAACATCAGAGAGACTCAGCCACATGTTTGAGCCTCAGTCAGACCCAGACTCAGTTGAGGAGTCTGTTGAAACCAGAAACTTTTGTATATAATAAAACAGCTGGTCAGCGGTATCAGACTGTGGCAGTTTGTTACTGAAATCTGTAACAAAACACTGAGCCATATTTGGTGAAAACATCTAACATTGACTCAAAATCCCAAAAGTAATTTGATTAAAACTGAAAATGTATTTTCAGGTTTCTATAAAACCTAATCTCGAGCTTTCTGCTATGTTTGCAACAGAAATGTAGGTTCAGTGACTGGATCACTCACTGAAACCTCTGTACTTACATTTTTATGTACACAGGTTTGTTCATATGCAATTTCTAACACAGCTGCTCATGTGTTATACTGATAATTCTACCAGCAGAGCTTCATGCCTGTCCAAGCCTTGGAAATGTGCCAACTACCAGTCACCTAACATCATCCATGCTAAAAAACAAAACGGACTTTCATTTCCAGAACCGTGGACACCTGAAATATCTCTTCCAAGTTAGCGATCAGATTCACAAAATGTCTATACGAGCCGAAAGATAATCATTTCAAAACCTGTCTATTTGTGATTGAACTAGTCTGACAATGTTTGGATGGTGTGGGTGAACTGACCTATAATATACTGCAGGACCTCTTTTAAAAAACATAACAAATCTGGAGTATGTGACTGGCCTAACAGCTGAAAGACACACGTCTGGACTGAAAGGCCAGTGTGGTGTAATCTCATGCACCATCCAGGCAATCAAGCCTGAGGATGAATCCTGTAAACCACTAACATCGCTAACATCTTCCCTCATATCTCATCTTCTCCCACCTCATCTACTGCGGGGGCCATCCAGTAAGGTCAGGGCGAGCCCGCTGATTGACATTTGGCATTTCTGTGTGTTTGCGCGGCCGCCTCTGGTATTTGCTCTTCTAATAACAAAGTCAGGTAGAGGGCAGAGGCGTGGGGGCAAAGACGTGCTGTCCTGCCTAACAAGCTAAAAGGGCTTTTACACAGCTCCCGTGAACTTGTCGGCAATGAAATATTAGCCGCAGTAATAATCAAACAGAAAGTCATATTTAAAATAGATAGAAAGATATGTAATGAAGCAGAATGTAATCAGTCATCTTACCTCAGATCCATCATCCCCATGTAGGCCATATTTAATTAGTTGACATTAGAGCCCAGTGAGACTGCAACATGCCTCACTGTAGCTTAACACCTGGTTTCAGACACAGACCCACCACTGCGTCATTGAAACCTTTTGATGGACACAAATCGATGCCTCTGCAGCTTAATGATGATTCAGGCCTCAAGATGACAATTTGGTATTATCCCCTGGATTGTCAATTAGACTGAACCGCAGCACAGCCCAGTGGATCGGTTATTCAAAGGAAAGAACATCACATCAATCCATCTGCTCCTTAAAACACAAAGCTCTTAAAAAAAAAAAAGAAAAGAGAGAAACCACAACATGAATCAATATAAGGCACTGGTATCTTGGAAGACAGATTAAGACCTGATTATAAACCGAAACTGATTGGATAAAAAAAATGCAGTAAATGCGCTGCTGCCCATCGTGTGTGTGCAGCAAATTAGTCAAGATCAAGGAGGGATTGACTGTCCTTTAAAAGGGGACAGTCATCTCTAAGTCTCTCAGATGTACTGAGACTGGGTTCAGTCCTTTTCATACAAAAACATGATCCGCTTTACTGCAACATTTAGACTAAAGTGTTGAGGAAATGAAAAAGAGGATGGTTCCATTCAGATTCTTGCCTGTTTTCTCCCCATCCACAGTTCATCAATAACCTCATATAAGAGATCTAAATGCACTATTGACTGCACTGTCACCAGTCCTGATGATGTGGAATCTTTTTTTTCTTTTTTTTTACGGATGGCGACCTCTAAAAAAGTATAATATGCTTCCCTCCTTTGATCCAGAGCCCCATCAAACCTCATTACAATGTACTGCCATAGATAATGGCTCAGAATGATTTCTGAGTCATTATGATCTCCAGGAATTAAAAGTTATCATTACATTTTTAAAGTTTTAACAAGTTAAGAAGATTTACTCACAAAACATGTAGTCAGTTTATACATTCTGATGTATAGTTATAAATGTAACTACAAATGATACTAAAAAGGAAAAATTAGCTCCACCTGGTCCAGCTACAATATTAAAGGATAGGTTCACACAATCTTCACATATGTAAATCGGTCGGTTTCTGCCTCCTGTCTCCACTGGCTGTGAAAATTTCCCTCCCATCACAGTTCTAACGTAAGAGTAAATGGAAAATCCACCGTCCTCGCTCTGTGAAAATATGCAAAGTTGATCTAAAGCTAAAATGAAAAGTTACAATCTTACAGTCCAGCTATGGAAGCTCAACAGGGACACCTTGTCCAGAGGAAACATTTTGTACTAAAAAGACTGTAACTTTGTTTTACTCAGTAAAGGCGCTGAAAACTTCTTCCACCACTTCTTTTAAACTTCACCACCAGAAATATCAAGGAGAGATACTGTCTCTACAACACTAATACTAAAACGTGTCTGTAGAAGAGTGCATCTAAAAGGAGTACTGAAGCTGGACCTGACGTTTGTTCAGCTTTGTACACTTTACACTCTTTACACTGCATTTTATATATTTCATTTTATCTTGTACAACTACTGGTGTGTGATGGCATTTGAGAAGTTTGGGATTTTTGTTAATTGAAAAGAACATGTACAGATGTTTATAACCCTGACTGGGGTACCAAAAAAAGTAGAAGCAACAGTGAGGGGATTGATACAGAAACAATGTAGTTATCTGTTTTCTGTTGCTGAAAACTATAAACTATAAACTTTTTACTCCCACCTTTAAGTGTGTAGGGCGTGTGCAGGGTGTGTGCAGGGCGTGTGCAGGGCGTGTGTAGGGCGTGTGCAGGGTGTGTGTAGGGCGTGTGCAGGGCGTGTGGAAGGCGTGTGTAGGGCGTGTGCAGGGTGTGTGCAGGGTGTGTGTAGGGCGTGTGCAGGGTGTGTGTAGGGCGTGTGCAGGGCGTGTGCAAGGCGTGTGTAAGGCGTTTGCAGGGCTTGTGCAGCAAGTTAAGAGAACTTCAAGGTGAAGTATACTTAAATTGTTACTGTTCACACCTTATCTGTAAATGTTCACGCAGCTGCCTTCTTCTTTTGTTCAGATAGAACTGTACATCATCCCACTAATGTGCTGTGGGGATGTACACAGTCTGTACTCACTGAAATTACAAAATGGCTTCCACAGGACCTCAGTTCAGGAAATATACTTGTCTATGGAGGGCAACATCACCTGTGAGTTGCAAGAAGTAAAGAAAATGTGCTGCTGTTGTCTAAAAGTCCTCCTCACCCCATCAGGAATATTAGGAGCATGTGACGTGGATGGGGGCCCTCGGGGGGGGGGGGGGTCTATGCTGAACATCTTGTCAGCTTGTTCTCAGCTTAGCTGGACGCTGCCGCCTCCAGTCATCACACCTGCCTGTTTGTCTGCCTGCACAGATGATGATAATGGCCTGTTGGCTAGAAGTACACATGTATTATCCGTTTATAAGCACTTATCCTTAAAAGGCCTTTTCATAAGTAGAGAAAGCCTGCGTGTGTGTGCGTGCGTGCGTGCGAGCTGGTTTATTGTCATTATTTTACATGTTTCCTGTGTTTTTCTTCTCTCCTGTGGTTTTATGAGACAAAGTATTTGCCAAGATGACAGATAATTGAGGCGACTTTTTTTTACCTGTAGTTCTGTGATTAAATATTGAAAGGTTAACTTCCCCACCAGAAGTCACTTGCTACATCTGTTCTTTTGTGGTTGCTCAAAAATGTGATGATTACAAAACATAGTTAACCTGAATTTGTTCTATGCTCAGTTTTGCCTCGTGGCTGTTTCATTTTTTACAAATTAATTGGTGGTGGCTGTTGTTGTCGTTGATGCACAAGCAAAGGGGCCTAAATACATGAATCTACCACTGGCTCCATTTAGTTAAACTATGTGACCATATTTAATATTACAGCAGAACTGGAACTAACACAACTGGTTTTAACACTATAGCTGTGTAAACAACACGCTCAGTTTGGTCGTGATGCTGAAAGAAGCCACTGATCAGCTGAAGAGGATCACTGGTAGCATATTGCAGCTTGTGTGTCCAAACCTTGGCTGTTTTCTCAGCTTGATGTTTGGTAACAATACAGTGTACTCACTGGTCATTATTGTAGCTATCTGTACTCTCTACACTATCTCCTGGTACTTGTGTTGGTTTCCTCTGGGTGCTGCAGTTTCCTCCCACAGTCCAAAGACATGCAGGTTAGGTTCATTGGCTCTAATTTGCCCATAGGTGTGAATGTGAGCGTGAAGGCCTGTTTGTCTCTATAGCCCCTTTTACACTGCCTGTTCGAGGTGGGAATGCTGCACCTTTATTCTGCCTCACCATTCTATATAAAAGGTACAAACACAGAATGGGGAAGCATTATTGCCTCTATGCCAGCAGTGGAGGTAATCACAGAGCCGGAATAGCGCTTGTGTAAAAGTTGGAGCCGGCATGGATGGACAGATACCAACACTGTTGTGTTACACCTCACAACTCTCAACTCCAGCATGCTCTAAAGTCTCATGCAGGGGCAGTAATATGCCGACTGTGTTTGGTTCAGTGTAAACAAGCAAAGGCGGCATGATGAGGGGTCTTCTTAATGGCAGTATAGCAGGATCTCTGTATAAAGGGGGATAATGTGTCAGCCCTGTGAATGACTGGTGACCTGTTAAGAGTGTACCCCACCTCTCATCCATTATTAGCAGGGATGGGCTCCAGCCCCCCCACAACCCTCAAGGATAAGCAGGGTGTAGCACCTTTTAATAACTGTCAGCCTCTGGCCTGCAATTTTCATCATTTGTCCTAGGTGTTTTGTTGCCACTTCTTTATTTTTCACTTGGGGACCAGTACCTTTTCCTTCCAAGAACTAATAACGTTAGCTAACATTATTTACTGAGACATTACTGAAGACGTTACCAAGAGAAAAGATGCCTCTTGTTAAATGTGCAACAGGGCAAACAGCAAAATTAACTTCTGAAGAAGACAGATTTCTGGGCCGCAGACACTGTTTTATAGTTTGCGATTTTCCAAATGTTTGCAGGTTGTTGAACAAGTCTGTAATACAGTTCAATACTTGTCCTTCTTTCACTTACTGTGTCATTTTATTCTTTGATGAAAAATGTAAAATATTTGGTCATTGTAGTTTATTTGTTAGTTTTACTCTCATGTTCCACTTGGAAAAAAATTCAATGTTTTTGTTGACAAAATTAATACTGGTAAACACACACACGTAGTAGTACTACAGAATCTACACATTAATGACATGTCCTATATGTTCACCACTGCAGACCAACAGAAAGAATTTTGTTGTGGATTGTGATTCATAGACCAAAAAAGTGTTTATCATGTTTCTCTACCTCTTTATCACCTTCATCTGTGTGTGTTTATTTGTGTTCATGTTTTATCAGAAAGCGGATGACCGAGAGAAGAGGCAGGAAGCCCACCGCTTCCATTTCGATGCCATGTGAAGGAAACTGCTGCATCATGGGAGAAGATCCTCTCCTCCACTCCTCCGCCCGCCCCACCACGCCTCCTTCACACACACATTTTCACACAGACTCATTTCAAGGGCCAATAAATGGATCCTCATTTGCACCAAAACGTTTCTTTTTGATATTTGTCAGTCCTCGAGTCAGATGTGAAATATTTATGTTCCATTTCATTTATTCATTCCAGTGTTAGAAGTACAGGAGCTGCAACAAGACCGTGGAGACAGAGAGAAATCCTAATGGAGATCACTGACAAGTTTAAAGCAGGGATTTCTTTGGACTGGCTGCAGTTAGCAGCTTCATCAAAAGTGGTGTTAGTAGAGTGTTTTGACAAAATGACTTAGATTTCTGTTCAAACTCCCGACAAGTTACTTTAACTGTTTGTTTATTGGATCACTGGAATGGATGCAGCTTTGGCACAAAGTGTTGACATGTGTATTGCTTCTTGAAACCCACGTGTGTGTTACTGTCCATTGTCTTTGTCTAGTTGATTCACCTCTGTTTTTTTTTTTTATCTGACTTGGATATTGTAAAAAGCAAAATACATCATGTTTTATGACCTGGGAAATTAAACTGAAATGACTTCTCTAATATCAATCTCAGCTTTGCAACTGCAGCAGCAACTGGTGCAAAGTGAACAAAAATGGATGCATGATCTTTCTTCTACCAATCTCACTAAAAATGATGAATGGCCTTTTAGGTTTGCTGAGTGCAGATTCATCTTTTTCACACTGTATTGTATCACAATGCATCATGGGAGTGCCAAAAAAGGAGTTTCTAAGTTGCATCCTTTAAATGTCTAATACTACTGCATCGAGGCTCGGAGAAGAGTCTAAAAACAGTTACTCCAGTTTGTTTCAAGATGTAGGTTTAATTTTCATTGTGTCTCTGAAGTTAATTGGGCCAAACGCTCTGGTGTGTTCCGATAGTTGTTTCACAAGAATGAGCTCATGCCTTTCTAAATGGTTTGCACTTTTTTAACTAATGATTAACTGTGGGTGTATGTAATTTATTTTGTTTTGTGGATTTGATTTGCAAATGAATGTTGAAGCTACTAAATGTGTTTACTTACTGAGGCTGAGAATAAAGGTTTCTCCTGTTTAAATCAGCCCCGGGTTGGTTAATTTGTGCCTTATTAGACTTCTTGTCTTGTTAATGTTGCGTTCTCCTTAAAGCTGCTTGTGAAATAAATAGATACACATTAAGTCCCAGACCCACAATTTACCATTTAGAATAGTTCTTCCCCTGAAACTCCTTTCTAAGAACATCCTTTGTTTATTTTGTAGTAGGGAGGCTAGAGGGAGATTTACACTTAAAAATAATAATTTTTATATGCTCTTCGTTATCTAAATTTATAGTGACTGAAGCAGCACAGAAATTAAACTGCCTTTAATTTTCCACAGGACCCCTGGAGCCCCCTTTGAGCAACCCTCTGGGCCCAGCACCCCATCTCAGGAGCCACCCTGCTAAATAATGCATGGATGGAGTCAACCCTCCCTGCATGGCAAATGAGAGTACGATTGTCTCAGGCGCTGCAGTCTTTAAGCAGAGCATAAGCATTGCAGAGCATGTATGTCACTCTAACATGTACAGTATTGACAGTCAATAGCTGTGTGCATGTGTGTGTTTGGAGACGCGCACGCACAGGGGGAGAGAGATAGAAAGCGAGGGAGGGGGACTTAGAGCAAGGAGGGGGTGGTGCACTAGAGCTGTGTTAAGCTATACAGAGAAAACCAGAACAGTACAGGAAATTAGTGGGTTTGGCCTAAAAAAATAAAAGCATGGGGAAAAAAATGGAAAAGGTGAGGTTTAGGAGCACAATAGATCAAAGGCAGATTTCTTCAGGATTTGTATTTGATTAGTCAGAACCAAATATGCTTCTTGCAGATTCGGGATTTTATTAAGCTCTAAAATCAAATTTGGACTGAGACCAATGATCACATCGGTGGATTACATCAGGCATTTACACCCTTATGATGTTGGGGATATACACGGATAGATCTGTTCTGTCAATAGGTCTTTACAATGATAAATGAAAATATAAATAATTAAAATAAACAAGAACAACTGAATGTCTGTTAACTTGAAATTTAGTTTGGTTTCATAGCAGTAGTAGTGATCTGCAGTGGACAGTTGACAATATACAAAACCACGAACAATGTTGGCACAATCCGAGGCCTTGTTTTTTCACAAAACCTGGCCACAGTGTGGTTAACGCTCAATGTGTTGGTTGTTTATTCTGAATAAAGGCAGGAGAAACCAGCTTCCTCCTTTATGCATAATGCTTCCACCTTTTTTATTTACAACCTGCCCATGTTTCCCCACCAATATTAACAAGGCTTATTTCAATAGTAAATCCCCTACGTATAGTAAGACGATGTAAATACAAAAAAATCACCAGTGTCATTCTTCCTTGAAATCCTTTACTTTTTAGTTAATTGTTGAATTTGGAGAAAGTGCAACAAGTTCCCCAGTAAGGTTTTATTTTGAAAGAAATGACCGGAAAAGTAATTTCTTAACTGTGTGTGCTTTGACTGCGCTCATGACAAGCCACTCATTGATGTAAGCAGCGCCCACGGCTTAAATGAGCCTCGTTCAGGAGCATTTCTTAGTTCAGACACGGACGGAGATTAGACAGAGACGGACTCTCCTCCTTCTCCTCCTCTCCTCCTCCGTACTTTTCCTCCATCTCTCTCTGTGTCTCTCTCTATCCATCAGCCATCCAGATGCGTCTTTTGGATACCTACCTCTCCTAGAGCGCGTCTACCCGCCTGGATCAGTCCATCTCCACATGTCATCTGCACTGTGGTCCCACTGGAAGCTGTGTTTACAGTAACGATGCCTGGCTGAAGGGCTCACACCAGTGTTCATCTTCCAGCCCCACGCAGCGGAATCGCCGATTGAAGAGGAGCTTGGTGCCGCTGTCTTCTTGGAGCGTGGCTCTGCGTAATGGATTTACTGCTGGCGGAGAAAGAAAGTTGGATTTTGTGAAGAGCCCCGAGGACCCCTACAATGGACAGAATAGGAGGGCGTTTTTAGAAAGGTGCTTTTGAGTTGGAATCACACCGTGAGAGGAAATGCACAGAGGTGAGTTGAGGCTTGTATGAGCTGCCTGAGCATCCTCGTTGCGCGTCAGGGTCCGGTGCCTCGGGCAGAAACAATCGACAGTTTAATGAAATGTATTTAGCTTTTTGCCTCGTCTCTTTTCAGCACAATGGATGTTAAATTTGCAGCTGTCTTAGATTCAACACACGCCACAAAGCAATGAGTGAGGCGTGAAATTATCAAATGCGCACTATATGGATCAGCTTCAGTACAAAGTCCTCATTATTCTGTATGTTCCTCATAATCTGAGACACACGAGATAATCTACAGGAAAACTGTGCAAACTGACCACTGCCTTCCTCTGGCTCTTCCCTGACATCTCCCTTTCTCACTCGTTTATTTGTCTTTAGCATCAGCTTGCCCTCTTGTTACTTTTACGGCAAATCTTCCTGTTTTATTGTCCACATCACCCCATCGCCATTAACCGGTGGTGTTTAATCCACCAGTTCAAGTCCCAGCATCTGCTGATATGCCTCTTATTCTGTAAGATTCTGTCAAACCAGCAGATAGGTTCTTCTGGGCTTGGTTGGGTCTGGTTTGAGCCAACGTGTGCCCAGTCATTGTAAAAAATTATAATTATAATAATAATAAACTAAGATAGCCTCACGTGATATTGGTTTCATTAATACTCTGCTGCTCCGACCAATTAAACGCGATACATTACTTCACTGACGCTCCTGTCTGCTGGACTGTTTGAGCGTAATGTAAAAAGGACCAGAACCAGAGGTTTCCCCGCTGTGAGGAGTGCCTCTGTCCATAGCAACCTATGTGAGGGCAGCCTACTTGAGATTCATGACTGTAATGGACAGATAAGGTCAAACACTATTTGAAATCCATACAGGGGCGATAAAACCGTCAGGGGGCATTAAGTGTTTCCAATATGTGGACGTAAAAACGTCTGGTCTGTCACAAAGACTTTGTCTCCAGAAATGTGGCCACAAAGAGAAGCACGTTTGGAGGTTTCCGGTGCCACAGTTTTTTTTTTTTAAATAACGTGAAACAGTTTTTTGTGAATAAAATAGACTCGTGTTACTTCACGCTACTCACAACCAGGGTCCAACATTAGAATATTTCTCCTCCGTGGAGAGGGAAGCCGTCCAAGTTCACTCATGTCTTGCACCAGCGATAGTCTGCGCGCGTGCTGCCGCTGCTGCTCAAGCGACTCCAGCTTCAGCCACGGTCTCGCGCCATCAGCACCTGAGGCACGCGCCGCAGCAGACAGCTGCAACACCTCTTGATGCGTTCAGTGAAGCGTTGTTGGTGCTGTGGCGGGGGCAGTTTACTGCAGTAGCTGTGTGGTTAAACAGGTAAATAATGTAAATATGTTCGTTGGTCGTTAGCTACCATTTAAATGCAGAGTTAACTGTTAATTGTAATTACTTATAACGATTAGCCGGTTTATAGTCTAATTATGAGTGGCTACAGGTGTAGTCTACCTTCAGGCTGTCACTTCTTGTCATGAACCACGTCACAGACACGAGACGAAAAGTCATTTCTTGCATTATGAAGCTTTATTAGTGGCTTTACTGTGGTAGACCCATTCTTGCCTTGCCTCATTAAGCTTTAACTTGCTAATTATTTAACCTATTGTCTGGTGGCCTATTTGTAGCTGGTATGTCGTTGTAGTTTGTGTCATATAGACCTAATTAAGGCCACACTTGCTTATTTGGACAGGATACAAAAAAAGTCCTTATTAACAGGTTTTATGTCATTTCTTCAGTCCTGGGTTGTAGTAGGCTGTGGTGGCCTTTTTTGTTCTCTCTCGTCAGTTTTGAGAGAATAAAGCAGATTACAGCTTTAACTTGGCTTGTGAGCCCAAGTGAGAAGTGATGTAAAATGACATGAGCTACCCGCGGTCATTTTTTATTCTGTCGTTCTTTAAAAGGAACAGAACACATCTTTCAGTGGGATAAGACAATGCCTTAAAACATTGTCGGGAATAATAGGAACTGGCCTACACATCCATGACTCAACCTATCAGTATGTGGAGACCTTACAGATAGTGAGAGTGGTGCTTTTTGTGACATATGCCATTCTTTGTATAGAGTTGTGTTTTCACAGTTACATTATCATTCATCATCCATTTCATACACCATCACCAGTTCTTCCCTTAGTCTTGAAGTGACACTGGCTGCAACTCTTATTTAGCTTGTGATTAATTTATAATGTTACAAAAGATGTTACAAATGCTTACATGAATTATTTAATTTCTGCCTAATAACTTTATTTAAATATTTATGTGCTTGATAAACATTTCTGCCACTGCAGCTCAAGGTAACGTTTTATCTCAAGACATTTACAGGCTGGAAAAAATAATGCTCGTACAGAGTCTGTTTTGTTGATATTTCCAAACAAAAGGCCTTGAAAGGAAGACAAGTTTCACATTTTGAAGTAGTAGCTTTGTAGAGGGCAGCAGTAGTCTACAGTGTAAACTGTCTATACAAGATTTAGTGAGGCTTGTAATGTGAAAAAGCTTCAGTGAGAACCTGTTATTTGCGTTTGGGTGGCCTGTTGTCTCGATGTGCCTGTGGTAGTTCACACTCCCACCTACGATACTTCATTGCAAGATAATGGAGATAGAAGTAATGAAGATCCAGGAGCCTCGGGGGCCGTGTGTATGTGTGCATTTCAAAATGAGTCCATTCAAACATGCATGCTCACTGGAGCATTTGTGTTCACTGCTTATGTTAACCATGCATTCTTCTTCATGAGACCCCCACCCCGCTCTCGCTCTCTCTCTCTCTCTCTCTCTCTCTCTCTCTCTCTCTGTCTCTCTCTGTCTGTCTCTCTCTCTCTCTCTCTCTCTCTCTCTCTCTCTCTCTCTCTCTCTCTCTCTCTCTCTCTCTCTCTCTGTCCTTCTCTCCCCCTCTCCTCCCTCAGCCCTCCATCCTTCCTTCCATTATGCAACGTGCCAGGCTCGCGCTCACTCTCTAATTTGATGTGAACAGGCCAACCTATTATGAACTCAGTGGGGATCAGGTCTACAGCGGCTTATCAGAGCAAGGCAGTGTCAGAAGCTGTAACATGCTCGCCCCTCAGTGCAGATATCATTGTAATACAACGTATTTCACCTATTGTCTGTAACCATGCTCTGCCCAGATGCCTGTCTTCTCATCAGAGCTGTAAGCTTCAGAGCCTGTAATCCTGTTTTTCCTACTAATGCTTTATGTTTCTGGTGCCTAGAGGCTGCAGATTAGTGGGTTAGAGTCTTGTGGCTTGGATGAGAGTTGATGGTTTGAAACTGTCTTTAATGAACTACTACTTACTACTGCTATTACTGTCATTACCGCTACTTTTAGATGTCATGACTACCTCACTACGCTTTAACGCAACGGCTAATAATACTTTTTCTCTTCTGCAAGTATCTGTGGAATCAGTCACGTTTTATTCAAACCTGTCAGTATAAAACTGACACAATTAATTAATTGACTACTATTTTCAATACTTTTTTTTATAAGCAATTAATTGTTAAATCATTTACTGGTTCCAGCTGCTCAACTGACAGCATTTGCTGCAAAGGTTTTACACTATTTGTGAGAAACCAAAAAAAAGTACTTTAAGATCTTTCAGGAAATACAAAGGCATTCGTCACTATTTTATGACATTTTATAAACCAACAATTAATCTAGAAAATAACATGTAGCAGTTAAAATAATCATCGGTTGCAGCCATAGCTCAGCAGGATGATAAGCACTGGACCACAAAGCCAAAATCAAGAAATGGATGAAAACAACTCGAGTAGAAGAATGCTGAAAAGTTACATTAATAAGATTGAACCATATCAAAAATGTCGTACAGTATCCATATTGCTTAAAGTTTAAATTTTAACTGTAGCAACTTCCATGCTCAGTATCTCTTTCAGCCTTGGAGCCCTATCATTTACAAATTGAATATTTCCCCAGCGCTGCCCTTTCATGAATGCTCTGTACTGACGTGTATGATGATATCCTGAACATACAGCAGTATCATGAAAACATACCTACACTGATACATAGCTCAGGATTATCTTCTCTCTCACAGCTCTCCTCCTCTTTTCTCAGCAACATATATTTTTTAAATTTACCAATTCAGTCAGAGATTTACTTAAAAATTGTATTGATCTATATTGTGTTCACGATTCATCAAGGTCGGGCGAAATCAATACTGCAGCTGGTCACACATACTTATTCTGTGGCTGTTTAGTGATTTCCATTTTGTCATTGTTGAACACTAAGATATAAATTCAGTGTTGTGTCACCTGTAACTAATGTGTGATATCTCTGCTTCACAGCGTGGATACTCTTCTTTATAATAGAAGAGGGTTTCGCTCTGGCACAGAGAACTAAAGGTAAGCCAGAGCTCAAATGCTTTTCTCTTCCGTTAATGTTGTTTCACAGGTGCTGAACCAGTCTGAAATAAGGAGGAGTTATCTTGTATCATAGGACAAAATGGTTCCTTTCTAATTTCTTCCTCCCTCTTTATCCCCTGTCTGTTTTTTTCCTTTTCTTGCTCCAAACCTCTTTCCACTCTTCCTGCCTTCCAATCATTCCCTCATTGATCCCCTGACTCAATAACCCATCTGTCTGTCTGTTCTCTGCTTTTCTGCTTCCAGAGTCCCCGAGCGAACATGGCGGCCAGAGCCCCAACCAGAATGACTGTGGCACATGGGTCCGTAACATCAATGGCGGCGTGTTCACATCGCCAAACTACCCCAACACCTACCCACCCAACAAGGAGTGCGTTTACATCCTGGAAGGTAATGAATACTTCATCTTCTGCCTTTGGTAGCTGTTGTTACCAGAACAGCTGACATGGTTTCCTTCACCTCTCAGCATATTGCCTCCTTTAGTGAACGTCATTAGTCTGACTGACATTGTTTTATGTAACCTTGCCCCTATCTGATTTTGTGTTCTTTCGCTGGCGGGCAATCAGCCTGACATTTTCCGAATGAGCCGTCCTGAATTTGTTCCACAGCGCAGTTAAAGCCTTTTGAAGATGATGGGAAGTGGCTCATTGTGGGTAGCCCTGACTTCTGGCCTCATCAGAGTAGTGCTGTGTTCATCGATATTGGCTGGATGGGCCAGACGACTCTGCTTTTGAATGAAACATAAAAGAGATGAACATCTGCTACACATTTGAGCTTTGGCGTTATTTCTCAGAATTGCACTCATCCTTGTCAACACTTTAGTGTTCACCATAAATAATCACATCCATCAGTAATCTGGTGGCCTGCTGCACATGAGACATAATGGAGCGCATCATTAGCAGCTATAGGAGACGAAGAGACGTTTTCATACTAAACTGATGAGTTGTTTGTCCATGAAGTTAAAGTACAGCCTTTAATGCAGATGAGATGTGTGCTTGGTGCTCTTCTTGCCATGGTGGGTAATAGATTTTACACATGGCTCAAGGGCTCCCCCTGTGGACAAAGCAAGCCCACACCTATTGTTGATGAAAAAGCCGTGACTCCATCACAGGGAGGTGCAGCAGTACATCACAGTCGGTCTGGGAAGCGACAGATGGAACCTGTCATTTACTATTATTTGGTCTTGAATGGCTTTAGTCATATTCATATCCGAGCTGCAGTGTTGAGCTCTTTTCTTCTTCCTCTCAGAGAGATGCTCACGTTTGGCATACGTGCTAATCAGATAGCTTTGTAATCATAATTTGTGGTTAGTGAGGCTCATTGATTGTGTCATGTCCCCTAGTTCATCGGCTCAATAGATCGAGCAATTATACTTAAGGCTCTTTCTGTATCAAACTGTGTGATATGTGAGTGTGTGTGTGTGAGAGAGAGTGAGATGGAAAGTTGTAGAGAGAAGGAGACTCAACTCACCAGGGAAGGAGGCACACAGATAGCAGGAAGTGCAGGCATACAGGCTGCTCTTTCAAGCAGAAAGGAAACACTCAGGCTTAAATTCAAAAAGCAGAGACACAAATTCTCACAGAGAAAATAGATTATTTTATTTCAGTTACACACTGTACTGTGCACATGCACCACTCTTGACCACGCTCTTTTTTCTGTAATGGCACTTGTTTGACTTCACCATGCCTGAGATGAGTCAGAGCCCTCCTCCGAATCACCTGCATCTTTATTCAGTATGATTCATCTCCCAAGGCAGGCATGACTTGTCCGTCCTCAGTGTGGGAGGCGGGGTGATGTCATTAATGAGCTCTGACCATTCAGTACATAGACATATTCTGGATTTGCATGACTGATGAACTTGTAAACTGCAGTTCATGCTGTGATTGCAGTGTTCTGGACACACTGACACTGAGACAGCAGTGCTGACATTTCAGACTGTGTCTCTGTTTGTGTATGCTTGTATGCATCTGTCCATTGTACATGCATTTGTGTGATGCATGCTTGTATATGTGAATATGCACCTTCATATTTATGATTAAAAGACAAAAATAATGAGTGTTTAGCTTCTTCTTTTCTGTCATTCTGCTTTTGCATAGTTTGCAGGTGCAGAAATTAGTTTATAATGGTGTTTACAACAATCAGAAACCACAAACCAGAGCAAAAACAAAGTCTGGGAGAAGTAATTAGGTTAAGCACCTACTTTAATAATGGTCATTTCTTCTGGGATAACATCTGCGTAGAATCTTGCTTTGGGGTTAAGGGAGAGCAGCTATTTTATTTGGTTTATCTAGATTCTAGATTCAGAAAACACCACAATACGCATATGTGTGAAGAAACAAACAACCTCCTCATCTGGTACTATCACGCCTTAAGCGCACGTTGGTCATTGAATACATTTTAAAATTCATCAGCGATGAAGCCCGTGAAATGACAGAAAACTATTTTCCTTCACATTAATACTTTCTAACTGTCGCTCGATTATTGGTGTTCTTTCTGTAAATGTCCTGTCGTGTCTAAATGAAGCTATAAAGAACACTTACAGTAAAAGTCAGATATTATCTGAATGACAAAAAGCCATCACTTTAACATATTCCATGTCTGAGTAGAGCTTTAGATAACTAAGGACGGCACCCTGCACCTAGATCTGAGCTCATTTCTAAAAAGTTTGCTCTCTACACAGTCAGTTGAGCATCACATGAACTCGTATTTGACTTTACTTTTAATTCATGCTTTAGAATTCCATCCAGATGTTGCTTTGTGCTTCAAAAGCAAGATTTAATTTTGTTCTTTTCATGGATTTTTCCCCTTTGTTCCCCCCCACCCCACCCCAACACCCCCCACCCTTGCTCTGTTGTTCACCAAAGCTCTCCCCAGACAAAGGATTCAGCTGGCTTTTGATAAGAATTACTACATCGAGCCCTCGTTCGAGTGCCGCTTCGATCACATTGAAATCCGTGATGGGCCGTTTGGGTTCTCACCGCTCATCGATCGCTTCTGCGGGGGAAAGAACCCAGGCCTGGTCACGTCAACGGGACGCTTCATGTGGATCAAGTTCACCAGTGATGAAGAGCTGGAGGGCCTTGGCTTCCGCATCAAGTACACCTTCATTGCAGGTAGGCACGCCCAAAGTGTATGTCTGCAGTGAATGTAACTCCACTGTACACATCAAAGGTTCTGAGTAAGATGTGAGAAAACAGACAGGAGAATCTGATCTCAGTGTGACAGAGAAGATCCCACTCTTCCCTAAAACGTCATTTTTCTGCATTGTCCATATTGTTTGTGTTCATTACCAGTAAAAAGAGACTGAACATCAGCATGCTGGACATCCACAGGTCACCCACGAAGTCTCCAATTTTACAAACATTACAGGCTTTCTCCCTTCACTTTTCCTGGTCTTCAGCAGAGACACGTTGAACATCAGAGCCTTCTGAGTTTGAACCCAATATGCCTAGAAATCAGAGTCTCCCATCAAACGACAGATATTAGCTTCAAAAAGGCCCTTTTCTGCTTTATCTGGCCTGCCTCAATGGGATCTTATCTTCTGTTCTATGCTTACCTTTTTCTGCTGTGTGGATTGAGAGTCACGCGCCTCCCAAATCTTATCATTTCAGACCCTGATTTCCATCTGCACGTGGGCGGACTGCTAAACCCCATCCCAGGTAAGCTCGGCAGCATTTCGTCGGTTTGTGTTCGATCCCTTTTGAAGAGCTCCTCTGTGCTCAGAAGCTTACTGGAGGCTATCTATCTCTGCCTCTGATGTGAACGCTGAACACGCAAATGTACCTTGACAAGCACACAATTGTACATGAAGTGAAAGAATGTACATACACACTCATGCACAAATTTAAATACATGAAAGAACACACACCTCTTTTATCCTGCTCTTCCCTTCCTGTCTTCATGCCTTTGTTCCTCTGTCTTCTTATTGTCCTTTGTCCTAATCTGCTTCAATTCCTCCTTAAATCCTTTACTTCTTTAAATAAAATCCCTCATCTGTCCCTCTGTCTGTCATGCTGCTCTTCTTCCTACACTTTTCCTCTTTATTTCCTTCTCTTTATTCTTTCTCTCTGTTTTCTCTTCTCCTTTTTTTTGCTTCCTCCTTGTGACCCCTTTCTCACTTTTCCCATGTTTTATCCCTCTCTTTCAATCCCTTTCTCTTTCCTCTTACCTTTCCTCTGTGGCTCTACAGACTGTCAGTTTGAAATCGGAGGATGGGATGGGATCATTCGCTCCAGTCAGGTGGAAGAGGAAGAACGAGTGAAGCCTGGTGATGCTCTGGACTGTATCTGGACCATCAGGGCTCCTCCTCAGTCCAAGGTCAGTATAAAGGGCCATTTAAGGGAATGATGGTATGTGTTGCATCTGTCCTATCCTTCAACCTATGTTTGAGATCTCCATTTTATAATAGCTACAGTCTGGTCTAGGCTTTAATTTTGATGGCTCATATTCAAAGCCATTATAAAATACGCAAAAAATGTATGCCTTTACTTCATTAATGTAGTTATGATATAAAACTTCTAATCATCCTGAGATCTCACTGCATATTAAAGTGGCATAAAGCACTCAAGGACTTTTAGTAATCTCTCTTGTGGATATTTGTTAAAGACACTGATGCTGGCTCCACTGAATAGACTCCAACAACGTTGGAGGAATTTTAAAATTTCACATCTGAACCATCAGTAACGTTGCTCTCAGTGTTTTAGCATCTCATTCCCCTTGAAGACACTGAAACATTTGGTGCGCGTCTTTCTCAGTGCTAAGAATGTTTAATTTGGTAAAAGCACTAATGTTTTCTAATGATTGTAATCATTGTAAATGGCAGACAACAAGCTGGACCACATGACAAGTGATACAAAATCTCTATTCACAGGTTAAGCATGCAGTGTATACCAGAATCTATGAATAGTTATCCAAAAAAGGAAATCTGATGGGAAATTTCTCATAAGACTTTCCGTGTGAGCAGAGTTTAAGTTGGCTGTATATTCTGAATATAAACAAGAGCCGCAGCAGGTCAGAATTTCGAAATAGTTGTGGAGTCAACTCTAAACTCACCCTGTTCCACCTGTCTGTCAGTAGACTTGTTTCAGCACCTCACCTTGACATCTGTATTATTTTTACATTTTAATCTTTTGTCCTCTTACTGTAATAGAAAGTGTGGAGTCAGTGCATGTTTCAATAGTAAATTCTAGTATCAACATGATCAAAACATCTCCTGTCATCTGACCTTGTCTCACTTGGAAATTACTATTTGTCATCAGCACTTATAAATAAGTATGAATCACTTTTAATGTGCGCAGCAGCAGTTATAACTTTTGACCTGCTCTGCTCCAAAGAAAGTCATTAAGTAAACAGGCAGATGTTTATCTATAAAAGCCTGCAGTAGATTTCCTGATGTGAATATTTTTGTGTGAATGCATCTAGTAGTATTGTCTGCTCCAGTGTTTGAGAACAAGTCGGAATGGTCATGTCTGTATTGTGATTGTAATTTAATGCATAATGGATATGAGCAGTGCAGATACACAGAGATGAGGAAAAGCAATGCAGGCATATAAATTTTATTTATAAAATACAGCTCTGGAGATTCATAAGTTCATTTTCAAGCCAAGATTGAAAGTTGATGTGATGTGTTCTCATAAGTTCTGATATTTATGAGTGTATCTCTAAAACCCCATCGAATTTACAACCATAACCTGGCCAGCCTTGATTCACTACTGCTGTTTCTCCCTCGTGACTAAATGAGTCATCAGCACACTGCTATGCTATTCACTGGCCACACACACACACACACACACACACACACACACACACACACACACATATCTGTCACATACAGTTCTGTAAGCATTTACCCACGCACATGTGTATACACAGTAATATTTTATACATACACATGAAACATTCACGCATTACTCACACGCACTAACTTTTCTGACACAGACACAGATTTGTCCCCCGCAGTCACTTCACTGGTCCTACATGTGCAATATGAGGCAGCAGTGAAGAGGATCTGGATTTAGCAGCAGCTCTGAGTTGCCCAGTCAGACATTAGCTCAACGAAGCAGAAGAAACAGAGCAGCACATTCAGCAGCTACAGAAGAGCAGCTACTCAACTGCTGTGTGGTCGCAGGAACCTGTGTGCAAAATGTACTGTCTGTGTCATCTAAGTCACTGTTCCCCTGTGGCCAAGACTTGATCAAACAATTTAAAGACGTTTATTCTGTAATTACTTCACAAGATAAAACCTAACACTGCTACATGTAAGTATATGTAGGCTAACTAATGAGCAAACGACAAGCTGCTGTGCAGCCGGGTCACTGGTCACAGTGGTGTTCATGTGATTTACAGAGGGAGGAAATTCACTGAGGTCCTCTAATGAACACACCACAGGCTCGTTAATAGGCTTTTCACACACAGCCTTTAGACTTTACAGTAGGAAGAGCACAGGTGTTCATAAAACTAATGATGGATGACTTTGATTTAGCTGTTGAAGTCTGAGGGTCCTCGTTTTGTGCAGGGTAGTGCATTGTCACACTGTTTTTTCTTACTGGGACACACAGAGCCATCATTAATGTTATTAGTAACACCTGTGCTTTTCCTTCTGTGACATGTTAAAATGTCTGCTGTGGAAAACACCACAAGCTCAAACTCAAGTTGCTTCTCTCTGTTTTCCTCAACAAGTATTTTGGTCAGTTACTGGTCATGTCATATAAGAAGAAAAGCACATGTTTAGGTTTATTGACAACTCTCCAATACATCTGCAAAAATAGTACAACATATCAGAATAAAGTCCTGGACTTATTTCCGTCATTTGTTCTCGGTGTTTGCACAGTTCACCACCTCATCAAGATGGCAACAGGCTTTTAGTGTCCAACGTTAAGATACTAATAAATAAGGCTAAAGAAACATGAGTCATATAAACAAACAGTTTATCGTTGTTTTACTATTACTCACATATTCATGAAAGACACTAATTGTTTAACATTGTTCAAGATGTAGCCTAAATATTATTGGATTAAATGATAGTTTATAATAAATTATTAATATCTCCACATTCTATTAAGGAATATTATTTAGCAGCCATTTTTTAGCCTTTGCTTTAAAGTCAGGAGAGTTTGACTCTGCCTTAATTATGAGAGGTAATTTATGGCACTAAAATACAGAGAGAAATGCTGACCTGTTGTACACTTAAATCTATAAAATGTTAGGTTTGCTACACTGGCTCTGGCGTTACAGTTACTGTGTTCACCAACCATAATCTGGTGTAATAACATTTATAGTATTTAGTTAAGCCTGTTCTAGGACCCTGGTGCTGTGTATGCTCACTAACTGGAATGGCTTGTCTTTAATGTTAATGCTTTACACATCTTTACACCTGCTACGACAAGATGTTTGCTGTTTAAATGGTATATCCAGTGACACACTGATGTATTTGGGATATCTCTGCTGTGTAGTGAAGTTGTGTTTGGGTTGCTAAGTTTACCAGTTGTTGAATGGAAACAACACAGCTTACACTGTAAACTTCAGCATCACGAAACTTGTCTGAATTTCCCTCTGGTATTCACTGCTGTGTTAGCTGTGTGACCACAGCTTCTTGGTGGAATATTTGGACATTTCTGACTTTATAACTTGAGATGGACCAACCAAGCAGGGGACTAGTTTTGCAATCTGACGCCAGACTGCTTAATTTTTGAAGGAGGTGCTGGATCAGCTCACTGGCCCTCAGTCCCTGCAGCATTTCTCTGAATTGAGATGCAGCTGTGAGGAAAGAGAAGGGCGACGGGAGACATGGCAAGCAGCACCATGACAGATATTTTCAATTAATTCAGTTGCCAACTATCAGTATATGAATAATGCACGCTCGCATCACAACTTAGATTAGATTTACTTTGTTGATGTTTGATTCGATTCTCTGTCAGTGCATCTTCTATCCATCTTCTAAACTGTTCGTCCTGTTGCTGTCCCAGCTGCAGGGTTCTGCTCTAATCTGATATAGTCTAATCTGTTCTAGTCATTGTATGTGTCTAAACAGTTTTAGTCATATTTGCTATTTTACTATTTAATGCATATTTTTCATCTATTTGCATTCATAAAGCGTACAGTTGCTGATTATGTTTAGATAGCTGAGAGGTTAAACTCAGGTGTTCTGGTGTTCATGAGCCTCCACACTGATTTCCACCTCCTGTCTGCAGATCTACCTGCGCTTCATGGAGTACCAGATGGAGCACAGTAATGAATGCAAGAAGAACTTTGTGGCTGTGTATGATGGCAGCAGTGCCATCGAGAACCTCAAGGCCAAGTTCTGCAGCACCGTGGCCAATGACGTGATGTTGGACAACGGTGTGGGAGTCGTGCGGATGTGGGCCGACGAGAAGAGCCGACTCAGCCGCTTCCGCATGCTCTTCACTTCCTTTGTTGACCGTGAGTACCAGTCGTCTTGACAACATTCTGAAGGAGGAAGAAGGAAAAATAGGACCCAGGTCAAAAAGGCACCATATGTCATTGTCATTGTCACTACACTGTAACACCCAAAACATACGAGCCACTACATTATCCACACACAGAAACAGACACGAAAACATTGTGTCTGCATCAGTAGACAGACACCTCAGTGTCATTTCAGCCAGGAAAGCTAATTACACTGTGCTGTGTCTAGAGCACAGATATGCAAAAAACAATTATTTACTCCAGCATTTTTGAATAAAGCATCATATAATTTATTGATGTGCATGTCACAGCATGATACTGTGCTTATTATAGGGCACTTACAACAGGAAAATAGGATTTAATTTCCCTATTTTGGTACAAAGAAAAGCTGAGACGAGTTAATAGATCTACTGGAAGTAATCATACATTAAGCTTCATCATTCTTGAGGGACAAAGAAGGGACGAATGATGTTAAAGGTTGTACATTAGGTAACAGAAATTGCAAAGCGGGAAACTGTTTTTCTGTTAGCGCACCATAATATTTTCATTAAATGCCTGAATAGACTGAGATATTAATTGTCACATTCTCTTGCACACTTGCTAAACCCTGGGGTGAATGCTAATGTTGTCTTCATCAGCAAACCCATAACCATTGCAGTCAGAACTTAATGGCCTTTTAAATTCAGCAAGCGTGTTTTTTTTTTTTACTCTGAAATCCTTAAGACCATTTGGATCCTCATTAATTCTGATCACACAGTTCATCTTAGAGAAGTCTGAAGTCTCTTGAATGACTCCCAAACTTTATTTGGTCAGAGTCAGCCACTGACTCGAAGTTTACTTAGAGGTCAGGGGGAATCATTAATCTTTGTCACTCAGAGAACAAGATGAGCCTTTGCCTTTTGCACTCCATCATCCTCAATGGGCTCTAATCTTCCCACAGAACCCCCTCAGACATGTAAACCAGACACATTAAGGCTTTCCTAAGCCCACACATACACTCAAGACCACACACACACACACACACACACACACACACACACACACACTGCATACATTCAGACGTGAGGTGTGTGTGTGAGTGTGTAAGGAGGGATGTGGGAGGAAGAGGGTTGCAGCGTTGTTGACACCCTCTGAGAAACTGCATTTTGAAGGCGGGAGATTCATAATCAGTTTGGAAGTGATCACAGTGTCAGGGGAGCGACCCTGTCTGCAGGCTCACTGGGAGATAGATGGGGAAGACACTCCCAACACATACACACTCCTCTTCCACACACACACACACACACGTATACATGTCCCCTTGTCAAAGTTATTTAACCCTGAGGCAGAGGAAGCATGCAGGGAGAGGGAAGTGGAGGCTCAGAGCCCTCATCACAGTGGACCTCAGAGCAGGGGTGAGGCTGGTGGAGCAGACCACAATCTGTTTCAGTTGTGATAAAGACTCAAAGAGCGTGTCTGCACCTGCTAAAGCCTGTGTGGGCAAAAAAAGGAAGAAAATTCTTGTCAAAAGGGGTGAGGAAGGGCAGTATGGAGACATGAACAAGCCATAGGAGACAGAGGTTGAATATTAAATGAATATTATACTGAACCGTGTGCATAAAGCCTCATGGTGGGAGCGAGATTTGTCTATGTGAAAGCCATTTATAGGTAACCATGCCATGATGCTCTTTGTTCATGCGGAAAAGGAAAATTATAGAATATAATGGTTGTTACTCGATCTTCATGGTAGAGAGGAGATTTATGTGCAGCACCTGGAAATTCCTCGACATCCTCCTGGATCCATGCTCTTTATGCTTCTTTATTCATATTGTGGGTCTAAGAATAGAGACTATCCTTTGAGACAAATTTGTGATTTAGGATTTTGAGCTATATAAATAAAACTAATTTGACTCGTCTTATTTCAATAGATAAGAGGTAACAATGGAAAATACATTTCTTTAAACTCACTTTTAACACAGTTACATCTACTGAAACTCTGTGTGAAAATGTGACACTTCAGAGTACATCTTTTAAATAATGTACACTGCTCTCTTCCTTTAACCAGGGGCTGGTTTCAGAAAAGATTTTGTTGTTTGTCTTTGATCATTTTTTTATGTTGGACTTTGGTTTGGCATTAAACCTGATAAGATGCTCAAACATGTGTAGTTGTAGAACATCATCTCTTGAACTAATTTGCAATGTATTCAGTGTAAATTAAGATCCTATTCAAACTAATAAACATGGCTGACGGCTTAGTTGATAGTTAAGCTCAAATTTCACATTATATGTGAGATCTGTGTATGAGTCTTGACTCTCCTCCAGTAAATCAAAGCAGAAAAATTAAAAGCACAGTCGTAAATTTGCTACATCAGAACCTGATTTCCCAAAGCTTTTACTGTCGCCCCAAATGGTCTATACAAGACCCAGACATCTGCATCTTCCTCCTCCTCCTCTTCCTTCTGACTGGCAGTGCATAGATCTCCTGAGCTGAGCAGCCAGCATCAATTACTAGTCATCTCTGTCTCTGCCACCTAAGCCTTCATACATTAACAGTCACTGTAATATGGGGTGTCTCAGAGCACCTGCCTGACCATCTGCACCCCACAATGGCACAAAGCCATTTCTACCCGTACCCCCCGCCATCCCCTGCCTTCTTTTTTTTATCTTTTCCATATTCCTCCTCTCCTCCTGCTCCTATTTTTCAAACCGACCATGCAACCAACCA
>NW_019525450.1:3255480-3289586 GCF_002814215.2 Seriola lalandi dorsalis
CATTCCTCTCAAACTCTCATGACATTAAGGTTGCAGCTCAGTGAAGCTGCCATCTCCTCCCTTCATCACCCCCTGATGCTGCTTGTAGTGTCTGCAGGAAATGATGATGTATGGCCATGTGTGATCTGTCTCCATTAGACCTCAAGAGTTTCAAGAAATAATAGAACATTTATCTTTTATTACACGCCTCTACAGATTTCTACAGCCAAATTATTGTTCTTTTATTGCTGTTATTGTTTTATTATCATCAAAATAGCTTCTGGTTCTTTTCACGGTGTAGTCATCTTTTACTCTGCACTGTTTCTCTTGGTTTTGATTAATTCCATTTTCTCTGTATATTGTCTTTTGCCTGCAGCCCCCTGTTCAGCCAATACATTCTTCTGCCACAGCAACATGTGCATTAACAACTCCCTGGTGTGCAATGGGGTTCAGAACTGTGTCTACCCATGGGATGAAAACCACTGCAAAGGTGATTGTCTTCTTCCTGACAACTATTACGGTTTATTTTGTTAGTTGTTAGTTTTTAGGGTTGGTATTCTTTATTCCTTTTTGTACTTACTTTTTTCATCTTCCTTTCGCCCTTTCTTTATTTTTCTTATTCTCTCTTCTTCTCTCCTCTCCTCACCCCTTCCCCCTGCAGAGAAGCGATCTAAGGGGCTTTTCCATCAGATCACTAAGACCCATGGCACTGTCATTGGTGTCTCATCAGGCATCGTTCTGGTTCTTCTCATCATCTCCATCCTGGTCCAAATGAAGCAACCAAGGAAAAAGGTAACTCATCATTTGTGACTTACTTTTTGTTCAGCAGGAAAGCAAACTAAGTCAGAAAAGAGGACACACATAACTGAAGCGATTGTGGGATTCCAGACCAAAGGGGGTCACATGTAGATTTGGAGACAGGGAAGAAAGAAGTCCCTTGGGATTTACACCATTACAGGTCATATAAAAAATAATCCAGTATATCACAGTTTCAAAATAACATCTAAAGAGGTACTGGTACTGATACTAGTATATATGTATGTGTATATATATATATATATATATATATATATATATATATACAGCACCAAAATTTAAAAATCTTAAGTATGTACAACATATAAATTGATTTTAAGTGCTTATGTAAGGTGGAAATCGACTTTTACCACTTTCCTCCCATCCATCTTTTTATACTTTTAATTTAGAAGCTCTGAAAAAGTTATAGGCATTTTCTATAACGAGGCAACAATCAGTTGTTTGGTTGAAACAATCCTTAGGTGTATTGATCAGATATGATTGACGGCAACATTTGCAACAAACTGCCATCTGATTTTTATTCAGAAATTGCCAAATTATGAGCCCTGCTTATTTAAAACCAGCACGAACAATACAGACAATAACAGAATACATAAATCTCTCACAAACAAACCTGTTCTAACTTTGGCAAAAATGAATGTTGACCCTAGTAATCATTTAGCAAGCAGTTGAGAAAACAGGACCCTTAAAGCTGCTCATTTATTGTGTTTTCGGACAGTAGTACATCTTAAGAGGGTTCTTCTGTTTGTTGTCTTGATATCAGCATGACAACTAGCGGCCTCCTAATCACTAAAGTTTAACGGTCTGAATGGATCTTCTTCTTTTCCAGGTTGTAGCTCGCCGGCCTGGTGTTTTTAACAAGGCCGGATTCCAAGAGGTCTTTGATCCGCCTCACTACGAGCTGTTCTCTCTGCGAGACAAGGAGATATCCTCAGACCTAGCTGACCTCTCTGAGGAGCTTGACAGCTTCCACAAGCTGCGGCGCTCTTCCACCATGTCCCGCTGCGTCCATGAGCACCACTGCGGCTCCCAAGCCTCAGTAGCCACTGGTGGCGGCAGCATGAAGCACAGCCGCACCACCCTGAGCTCTATGGAGCTATCCTACCACAACGACTTCTCCAAGCCACCACCCATGAAGACTTTCAACTCCACAGCCAGCTACAAGAAGAGCTGCTATGGCTACAAGCAACACTCACAGACTCACGACTGCGACCAGCAGGTCATCGAGGACCGCGTCACAGAGGAGATCCCGTGTGAGATCTATAGCCGTGGTGGAGGAGCAGCGGGAGGAGGAGCCACAGGTGGAGGGGCAGTAGGCGGAGCATCAGGGATAGCAGGAGGAGGGATTGGAGGGCCAGTGGGGATAACAGGAGGAGTGGCGATGCCTGGAGGAATGAGTATGGCGGGAGTGGCCATGGCAGGGCCTAGTGGCATTGCTGGAGGTATCGGCGGCGGGATGGCAGGAGCCTGCGGAACCCTCAGTATCCGTGGCAACAGCGCTCGTAACAGTACCACCATAGTTGATCCACAACAGCGCTCCATGTCCATGGACTTCTAGGTGGAGGGAGGAAGACAAGCAGAAAGAGAAAGCAGGCGGACCTTGCATTTCACTCATCCAGACAAGAGAGGGAAGAAGAGAAGACAGGAGAGGCACAATAATCCTAAATTGATCACTCCCTTTTCTTCTTCTACCATTGCTCTCCAAGCAGTGTTAATAGTATTGTGGGTAGCACTTAAGGATCTTTTCCACTCATTGTCTCATGTGGAGGTTTGGGCAGAAAGAGAGATGAGAAATAAGGGACCAGAAGAAGAGAGAAGCTGAGGAAAACAGTGGTTCTATTTTTCAGAAAGGATTTCAAATGAAGGAAGCATGGAGATGTCTCTTCTCCAGTCTCCTACTCATTTAAGCTCTCCCTCCATCAGAGACTTACAGGAGAATGTTCTCGCATGCAGATCCAGACTTCTCTCTGTTTGGTTGCCTAAAAGACCAGGAACCCACTCAGTTATAGGGAGAGAGGAAGGTGGAGAGACTGAGTTTTTACATTTATTCACCTGACATGCACAGATATATGATATATAGTGCGTCTTCTAATAATTTATTTGAGTCTTTATTTTTGTCAGTGTACTGTACTGTTAAATCCAGTATATATCCAGCCTCATGATGATGCTTGGCTTTTAACTCTTTAATCTTTTTCAAATGTTGCTCAGATGATTTTATGAAGATGACTTATCAATGACGTGGTGTTGATGATAATGAGGTTGATGATGAAGTTGCTGTTGTTGATGATGATCAGAAATATGATGATGATGATGATGATGATGATGATGATGATGATGATGATGATGATGATGGTGATGGTGATGGCAATGATAATAATGTGATCTTACAATAATAAGTATGTATTTTTCATGGTTACCTCACACATACACAGAGGGAACGCTCCATTCAGTCTCTCCTCAGGAAGAGCACATGAAGAGACTGTCTTATTTTGGTAAGGAATAGAGAAGAAAAGACTATTTCTGCTCTGTGAGCTTTATAGCAAATGGGCATTCAGGCAATAAGTGAACGTTTGTGGGGTACGAAATGTTTTGGTTGTGAAGCCTGGACTGAATCGAAAAATAGCAACCATCCCGCTCCCAAACCCCACCCTTACCAGGAGAAAATGTAATTGTTCAATTTATCCATGAACTGAGTGTTTAAAACAAGCACAACCTGTTTCCCTAAAGAGACAGACATGTAGCTTATATGGGACTCATTTATTATTTTAACCAATGGTTGTATAATTTCATTCTGTTGAATTAAATGAGAGCTTACTCACCTCCCTGTGAGCTTTTCTCTTCATTATATCCAAGACAGATGTTGCATTAAGGTAAGACAAACATTGTGGCATGCAGGGTGACAAGAAACAGTCTATACAAGATGTTTGGCATGATTTATTTTCTAAAAACTTGAAATATAGTTTATGGTTGAATATACAGGATTTCAGGCTGATTAATTCCAATAGCTGCAATATGATCACATCTTCAAATATTATGGGATAGTGCAGATCTTCTTGACTGTCAAATATAAAATAGTGAATCTTTGCAGCATTTTTTAAGTCTGTCGCTGACTCTCATACACACGCAAATTCCACTCACCCTTTCCTTTGCTGTCATGATGCATTTGTCTCGTGTAATGCTTACGGCATCCTTTTAAAATATGTTACATTCAGGTACTCATGGTCACATGCATTATGCCCTGGTCCTCTGTGAAACAGATGGATTTAGTTTGGAAGTCTTAAGGTAGCATAGATGTATGATAAAAATCAATATATTATGCTGGGATAATAGTTGGACTTTGCTGAGAAGCAGATCTTACAAATTAAAGTCTCTGAAATCACTTAGAATAACTGTGGGAATTGTTGGGTCTATGACTAATATTATAAAGAGTACAGTTGAGACTCCCTCTTTTTGTTAAGTGCCTTGAGATAACTTCTGTTGTGATATGGTGCTATATAAAAACTGACATGACTTGACTATTACATTAACAATTAACATGAATAGTTGAATATGGAGGGTTATGCATCACATACTCAAAAATGACTCACAGAACTACAATACGTCATTATTGGTGTCTACAGTTCACATGTTTAGCTTCAAAGTACATAATAAGACACTGGTTTACTCACTATTAAAACATTATCCTTCCTGTGTGTTTTTACTATAATCCCCTACGGGTCGCTCCAACATCATGGGGGAAGATACGAACATCAGTCAGAGGAACGAACTGAATGCAAATCCACCTTCAGGCAGGTACCATTTTTTTATCTGCTGATAAAAACCTACATGAAGAGCTGAACAGCTGTCTGGACATGGTATCTTGACTGTAAATACATCCCCACTGATCAGAATGATACACAAGGCTATTTGTCAAATAACATCCGTCACAACACCTTTTAAAATAGAAAACCATTGACCTTTTATTTCTCGGCCTGCAACCTCGTCCCTATGACCGAATCACAGCTGATATTCAGTACAGCATCACGACCTCGAGTGTGATATTGCTTTTATACAATAGTTCTACGAGCGCCATATTGGTTAAAAAAGCAAAAACAGATTATGATTTGTTTGTTTATTTCATCATTTATTTGGCAACGCCAACACAGATAGTTCCGCAACTGCACTGGTACAGGACGGTTGCTAAGCAACACATAAACATCTTCCTGACCTGCACAGTGCACACTAGCTTGCTACTTTGTCTACGCATTACCTCAGGTGTGCGCTGAAGTTTTTTATTTTTTATTTTTTAATTGAAACAGATACAAACAAACAAGGCACAGCATAGTCATACCAAAATCACAGACTTTTGCCTTGGGTTGAGCAACCTCAGTAATACAAAATATACATTGTGAACCTAATTATAAGGTGTGCGCTGAAGTATCCAGGCTTCTTCACTTCCCTTCATCCTCTTCTGACGACCATACAAAATTTAATTCAAATGTTCAAAATATTTCGTGAAATATTTTCATACTTGAAAAGTTTGATACAATCTAAGATGGATAACGACCGTAAATGTATTGATCAACGGTTAATAGAACGCATGTAAAGCGGAGAGATACAATACCCAGTGCTGTTGTATGTCAGCACTCATGGGAATGCCTCTCGTCCAATCAAATTACTTGGTCCGAACTAACTGTTGTATAAATTAATATAATTTTATATTTTAGTTTTATCTAATCAGAACATCAGCCTAAGAAAATAACAATTGCTCTGTAACAACTAATATCATATTTTATATGCAAATGAATATATTTTTGTAATTAAAAAAAACCTCAGTTGAAGTTAGGACTAGTTAAAAGTTGTCTTATTATGAGTTCCTGAATTCATTGACTGAATTCAAAACCGCATTTTTAGTCATGTGGAGACTCAGTAAAACTCAGAGGTAAATTTGTTGTAAATCTACAGGATATAATGAGAGTTACAGTATAATATATATATTATACTGTAACCCTATATATATGATTGTGTTTTCACAGGTTTGAATGAAAAACTAATCTCTGCAATATAAGTCTAGTCAAGATAACATATGAATAAACATCTTACCATATAGATACATGTTATCAGTGTTACATCATCTGTGGTGTATGATAGTCAATAAGTCAATTTCAATATAATTTAGATGCAGCTATCAAACAAAAACACACGACATGCATTTCATAATAAAACAAGAAGAGTGGGACACAATTGTACATAACGAAAACATATGAAAATAGGCTACATAAGCACACCCAAATCATATCAAAGGCACAGTGCACTAAACTAATCAAAAACCAAGCAGGCAGATGAACGTTATCTGATATAATGATAATGTTGACTGGTTATCTGATGTCATTAGAATTATGTAAAGACGATATAATTGAATCTATTTAATTTACACCATATACTATGCAGTCAATTAAGATACATAAAATTTCATATTTCTTTGATAAACTGTAATTTGAGTGGTTGTAGATCAGATCAGTGGTTATGCAACATACCGGCACCTGGAGGCAGCAGCGGACCCACAGACTGTCTAACTTTCCGGAAACTAAGACACGAGGCGAGCAAAACATTTTCCACCGGCTCTTTCTCTTTGTCCATCCACCACCGTGCTGAAGCAACATCCACAGCAAGACCATGGCGAATGTTGTCGATACAAAACTATATGACATTCTCGGAGTCTCTCCATCCGCAACTGAAAATGAACTGAAGAAGGTAATTCCACACGAAAGGCCGAACAAATTGTGGAATTGTACTATTGTCTGTTTACAGTTCCCAACTGTTAAAATAGCTACGATCAGGAAATGCGTTGCTATGCGCAGCTAGCTAACGTTAGCGGTGAATTGGGCTAGCCTGCTAAACCAGTAAGCTAAGTGGCCTGGATGTTCATATGACGCTGCGACTCGTTAAACGATTATGGGTGTTCATGTGATTTTTCATTGTCTAGCTACGGTCAGCTCGGTATGTTTTATTATCTTAAATATTGCAGTTAACGTGGGTAACGTTAACCGAAAGCGAGATTGAGGTAACTAACGATTGACTTCACGTTAGCTTTCGCTCAGGTGTTTGCCATGGAGCTAGCTAAGCCTGTCGAAGGTTAAGGAAAAGGTAGTTTGTGTGTCCCAAAGGCTGGAAACTCGTAGCAGCTAGCGGACTGACACACATTTGTGAGGGAAGTGTAACAATTCAATAACATGAAGCCAACTTGAGTTTTAACCTTTGGATTTCAGATATTTGGATTAGCGTCACTGAACGTCAGCGGTACACCAATTTAACGTTAAATTAACGTAAACGTTTGACATTATATAGGGTCATATTTTACAAACATCATTGCAGTGGAGCCTAAACGTTTTTCACTTCCAAATTCGTCAAGCCACTTTATCATATAATGCGAACGATTAGCGGTGAGTTAAATTGTTATCGTCAAATCATCCTTCGCTAGCATCAGCTAGCTGGCTACACACAGGTATCATTATAACCATCTGATTGTGCGCATTTTTAGCCAATATTCTAAGGTTAAACGTTTTTGTTGTCTAGTTTTTAACGAACTATTTCTATTGTCTGACCCTTACTTGACTTCATTTGACTGTTTAGCCAACACTTTGGGGTAAACAGAGTTATTGGATCGTCATGTGTGGCTCGTGTTAGCAAGAGATGCTAATCAACATACGCACGTTAACTTAAACCTTAGCGATTAAATTGTCAGACATTTTGAACTGCCGGTTTTGACAAAGGGGTAATTCCGGGTGTCATGTATATGAGTAACTGTCGTCACCTTTGGAAACGGTTAAACAGTTAACAGGAGACCACTGAAGATAAACTTCACGTTATGTAAAAGCTAAACGCAGTTACAGGTAGTGTTTTGCTTGCGAAACATTAGGTTTCGTCAGGGAGTTACATGTGATTACGCAAACGTTAGATAGGATTCCTTCATGTGAGTTTGAGTCATGCCGGTGTGTAAATGAAGTCGACGATGCATGTCTACAATTAACATTATATCATTTAACAAGGCGTCATGTTTTGTCTACTTCTAGGCATACCGGAAACTGGCGAAAGAATACCACCCTGACAAGAACCCAAATGCTGGTGACAAGGTAAGATGTTAGTGACAATCCCCTCTGGTTAAAACTGAAAAATTTGTCATCATAGCTTTGTTTTTAATAAATACTGGATGGGTTGTGCTGTTTCTTTCTAAATGGAAATGGGAGCAAAAATTAAAATTAAATTTAAAAAAAACAAATGTCAGTTTGAATGGTTTGCTGTCTCACCAAAAATGATTGGAACCAGATTTTTTTTCCTTAAGCCATTTTTAGGTGGTTGTTAAAAGTCCAGTATGGTAAAGGAAAAGACAAGAAAATCTGTTTGCAGAGATCGGTGGTCAGATAGCCATTTACAAAATCAATTTTGGTATTGCTACAGTAAAAAATAGATAAATACAGCCACAGTGTGAAGACCAAAGGCCTACTATTTTTGGTGCATATGAAACCTGTATGCATATTTCTCATTATATTTTCCTTAGTGCTGACAGTGCTCTAAAATTACTTTACATTTTTGTTTTACTTTTCTTTCTAAGCCTTGATATTAGATTGAGCCATTATTTTGTTTTTGAATGTGCAGCATTTCCTGAGCTCCCCCTACAGTATCATCACAGACCTCCCTCCGTTCTACACAACATTGTTTCAACAGCTTCTAAAGTAGCATTTCTGGAATATAAGTTGAAACATTAAATGTTAAGGCCCTCTTTTCCGTCTTTTCCCATGGCAGAGTGCCATTTTCTCAACAGGGGACCACATTGTTAATAATAGGAAATGGCAACTCGAGAATTGAGCCTGGCGGAGGTTATTTGTAATAGGGGAAAACATTTGAATCGTTTGTGTGCGTGCGAGCTTAAGCATGCTTTGCCCAGAATGTCGTTTGCTTTCGTTCCCACCACAGCTGGGGTAAAAGACTAATTGAAATCTTACTAGGTCCTGTGTGTTTTTCGCAGAATATAGTTGATAGTTATTGTTCCTATATGAACCTAACATGGAAAATTATTTTTTGTTAGCCACTTCAGTCCTCTTACAGAGGCTTCTGTTGTTCTAGCTTGTAGCAGCACTAGGTCAGTTAAGTTATTGGTTGCTGTTTTGTGTGTGCCTTAATTTTCTCTGCAGTTCTACTGTTCTGACTAAGTGCATCTTGTTAATTTTTGTTTTTATTTATTTTCTCCCAAAACATAGTTCAAAGAAATCAGCTTTGCTTATGAGGTGCTGACCAACCCTGAAAAGAAGGAGCTTTATGATCGCTATGGAGAGCAAGGCTTGCGGGAAGGAGGCGGGGGTGGCCCAGGCATGGACGATATTTTCTCCCACATCTTTGGTGGTGGACTCTTTGGTGGTGGACTCTTCATGGGCCAGGGGAGTCGCTCCAGGAATGGAGGTCGGAGGAGAGGAGAGGACATGGTCCATCCACTCAAGTAAGAGCAAGCTTGCACATAAATGCACAGACTACTTGAGTGTACTCCAAATCCTCTGTCTTGTGTCACTTCACACTATGTAAACAATCCACTTTTTCTACAGGGTGTCACTGGAGGACCTTTACAATGGCAAAACAACTAAACTACAACTTAGCAAGAATGTACTGTGTAGCACTTGTAATGGGTAAGTTGTTTAACCATTATTGTGCTGTAGTCCTCACTTATGTCTATTATTTAGTCTATTGCATTGTTGGTGTTTTGTTAACCCTGTTACGTGTCCTCAGTTTAAACTCTCTGTGGGTGTGTGTATCTATGCAGGCAGGGAGGCAAGACGGGTGCTGTACAAAAATGTACAACATGTAGGGGGCGTGGCATGCGCATCATGATCAGACAGCTCGCCCCAGGGATGGTCCAACAGATGCAGTCTGTGTGTACTGACTGTAATGGTGAAGGTAAGGGGCACGTTGATCCAGAACATGATCAGGCCTCTTCTGTGTATCATTAGGTCTGCCTCACTTTGTGCTCTCTGTCCAACCCCAGGTGAAGTTATCAGTGAGAAAGACCGCTGTAAAAAATGTGAAGGCAAGAAAGTGGTGAAGGAGGTGAAGATTCTGGAGGTACACGTGGATAAAGGCATGAAGCACAGCCAGAAAATTACCTTTGGAGGGGAAGCTGACCAGGCACCTGGCATCGAGCCAGGGGATATAGTCCTTGTCCTGCAGGAAAAAGAGCATGAGGTAGGTGGGCCAGTCTGCAAATGCTGTAGTTATATCCAGCTTACCCTGCCCGCTGTATCCCCTGTACACTCTGTGTCATGGGGGAAATGTTTTGTTTTTTTAATTTAGGACACAGTTTTGCTTGTATCATAGCTTTATTTGTCGGTTACTGATTTTTTTCTTGTCATATAAAGGTGACTCTACTCCTAAGCTAACTTCCCTCACCTGACCTTAACCTCGCATTGCTAGATTCTTTAGAGCTTGAATTGCTCTGTGGGCTGCAGTTTCCCTGTGCAGTTCCCTATGCATAAAATGTACCACATATCTGGAACATCCGTTTGTGTTTTTTGGTGCCTGCTACATCAGCCACAGGAATGTGGGTGTAGAAGTGGCGGCATATACATATACTGTACAATGAGCTGTATAGGGGTGGAGTTTATTGTACATCAGTGGAGGGGGTTTATCGTGTCTCCTAGAAAAATGACAAAAAACAACTTTAACTTATAGCAGGAGTCTAATTGCCAAGTCAGTGTTCATATTAATGAGCTGCCTTGTGCAGAACTAATTAAACAGAAAAGAAGCATAAAATGTCCAGATTTAGGTGAGCAAGAAAAACTTTATTTAGTGGCATATCCTACTTTAGCACTACCACTAGGTGTAATGTAGCAGTTTTGGGAGTGCTGTGGTATCCTTTTTGATTGACTGTGAAAATTGACACGTGGAAAACTGTCAAAATACTCATATGTCAGAACAAAAATTAACTCAGTCAGGAAGGGTGGATTTCTCTGGATGTATTGTTCCATATTGGGAAGCAGACAGAGGAGAACCTTTGAGTTTTCACAGTCTGCACACTTACGGTGCCCAGGTAAGCGAGTTTACAGCAGTGCAGCAGTTAGGTGACCTGTCCATTGTGTTTCCCCGTCTTTAGTCTTACGTTTTGGCTTCCCTGGAAGTAGTAGTAGTTTCTGTATTTGCTATCTTTAACCTCCTAAGACCTGAACTCTTGCATGGCGTGCATTTTTAATTTCTCTTTGCTATTTAGGCTGATTGGGACCTGAGAAAAATGATGTCCACATATGAGGACATTAGTTTTAAATTTCGATAACTGAGTGGCAGTATAATATCCTCATATGTGGTCACCAGGCCCTTGTTGAGAAAAAGTTAGTATTGTGGTCTAGAGAACCCAAAATGTGAGGTCCACATATGTGGACGCCAGGTCCTAGGAGGTTAAAGGAATGATATCAGTGAGTCCAGTGCACTGCTGTATATCATTAGTGATTAGTGTCATTTGTTTGATTGTTTTTTTTTTTTTTATTTTCTGCAAAGATATATTACACAAGTCAGTGTGCTGTTCTTTGAGTCATAAAGGCATGCATATCTTATTTCCATATGTTGAATACAATGAATGCATTCTGGTTTTCGACTGTGATATATGTGCGTAACCAGTTTCTTTGTGAGTCAGATTTTCCTTGTGCAGGTTAGAGGTTGAGGGCTATAATTTCTGTCAGGTTTACAGAGTTACATGAGCAGTTTGTGTCAGCAGTCATATCCAGCTGTCTGAACAATGAGGACCAGGTTGTCTTGATATTGTTGTGCAGTCAGAGCTGTGCATTGAAGACATGGGACAGATTGAAAAAAAACTCCAATTCATCACAATTTTTATTTGAATGACCCAATATTGATTCTTAAAATCCCAAGATTGATCTTTGCATTTGCGCCTTTTCTAAGTAAACATGTACGTCTTTGCTGAATGTTACGTGTTTACAGTGGTTACATGTTGTCAGGCAATCAGTAAGGGCGTCATGATGTGCGGCATTTCTGTTTTGTGGAAATATAGTTACTACAACATGCACAAAAGGTTATTTTAAGTTCAAAATTAACATTGATGATAGTTACATTAGCTACATGAGTCACTGTTATTCTGGCTGTTTTGTAGCCAATATAAAGATCACATCTACATGAAGGACGCACTGAATAAAGACTGCACACTACTCTGCTCTGGTGGTACAGGTTTTTTACTGTTCTTGCCAAACTGTTTTTCACATGTAGGCCTTACAAAATAAACATCATGTTTTTGTCAGTTTGCTTTTGCCAAGGAAAATTAACACAAAGTTTTATAGTTGGGAAATGTGTTTACAGTTTGGCCTGCAATGTGTACTTGACAGTTTATTTTTAACACCACAACAGTATTTCTCACTTGTTGAATGTAGAAGAAGAAATGTAAGATCCCAGGATTCATTCTGAAGAGCGCTTTAGAGAACATTGGTATATATCAGATGTAACTGAAGCATCAAGACTTGAAACAAATGGAATCACATTGAAATTAATCAGTTCTTGACTTTGTGAATCCAAATCAAATCTGAAGATCAGTGCGATATCCTATTGATTTGAGAAAGAATAAGAATTTACAGATGTTCATACTGTAGTCGGACCAGAGGCGCTCTCATACATAAATGATTTGGGATGGTGTTTTAACTTTGCACTCATACAGCACAGCACTTCAGTCAAATGAGTGCCAGCCAGCTAAAGGCTCTAAGTGTACTACTGGACATCAACACATTGGGCTTAACTAAATCTGATTTGGAACATGCACTCAAAGCCAAGCTTTCTTTCACCGGTTCAAACCAGGTCAGCTTGCTAACCAGATCACATCTGTGGTAACAAATACTTAAGAGGTGCCTTCATCAGTAATTGGGCTTTCCTTGGTTCTTGAGTAAGATAATGACCCGAACCACACCTCTGTGTTAATAATAGCATGATGTGGAGACAGTAATCTATAAACAATTCGTGAGACAAAGTCCCACAAGTGCCTGATATTTCTGGGTGGTGCTGCTGCTGCTGCAATGATGAGCTGGAACTACTGGTTACACAACAGTTTTTATTGTTATTATGCTTTTACCATCTAGCAGCTGAATCTTAATTGTCACAGGTAGCTGCTCCAGCCGTTCTTAATTGGGTTTCCTCAGCAGGTTGTACAAGTCAGGTTACCTCTGACAATGCAAACTAATTTTTTTAGCTGAACTGGAACAGCAGTCTGAGCTGTAGTTATGTCCCTGGCTCTTTGTCTCAGGAGGCTTTTATCATTGATGTCAGAATGTGTCAGTGGATGGTGGAAGCAAAGTAGTTTACTACAGCTGGCAACAGTAATACAGATAGCGTTGACTCTAAAGAATCAGTACTCTAGATGTTGATCTGCCACTCCTATGATAATACATGGGAATAAGGCAGAGAGATCAGCTGTGTATTATCTCATAAACTTAAAACCATAAACACCAGTTAGTTGTTGTGTTAACAGCCAGAGTAATTTTGCATTGCATTCACTAATAAAGGAGAAGTTGAACAAATGTTTTTGCTTGCAAAACAATTGTAAATTCAGACACCAAATCTTTGGAGATTTTTGCACAAATGTAATCTATAATGTTTAATTCTGTAGTTTGCACTTGCAATGCTGCTTTTCCACCAGCAGATGCTGTGTACTCTGATAATGTTTTAGACATTCACAAGGAACCAAGTTGTCCCTAATTGATATCAACTCCAAAGTCCATAAAAGGTTCATCTACCAAGATTTTTAATCATCTTTCCTCTGAATTTTCAGACATACAGGCGAGATGGCAATGACCTGTTCATGAACCATAAGATTGGGCTGGTGGAGGCGCTGTGCGGCTTCCAGTTTATGCTGAAACACTTAGACGGCAGACAGATCGTCGTGAAGTACCCTGCTGGCAAAGTCATTGAACCAGGTAAGGCTCCTGCTGCATTAGTGTGATGAGGAAAAATGCTTATTGACATTCAGGCACATCTTGTAAACACAGATGAAATGATCACATGCTGCATTAAGCGGTCTAAATTTCAAACACTTCAGAAAAACAGCTGCAGTGATAAAAGCCTTATTTTTTAGTCATGTAGCATCTGACAAAATCAGCATTAACTCAAGTCAATGATAAGTTTTTTTGTGTATTCAGCTACATTGGCACCACCAAAGGTTTTCTTAACTTTGCTACTGCATATCCACTACTTTCACCGGGGTGGCTTAGGTCATCCTTTTGTAAAATCTCCGTTTTCCATTTTCACACTGAAACACGAAGCCAGTGTTTTTAAGATTTACACACTATGGAGGCTGAGGGGAGACGAAAAGGCTGTTTTCATCTGGGCGGAGAGCTGAAACAAAAAGTAAAACCTGCATTTACAAATGCAACTGTCTTAATGTGGATGTGCTCAGACTAGAGTCTCTGCTCAGAGCTGAACACAGTGAGGAGGCATCTTTTCAGAATGTACTAGCGAGTGGGGTCATCAACATCCTCAGTGAGTTCTAGAAAGTCTTGGGAAAACTTACCAAACACCTTTCTCTTAGATGCTTTGGCTCTTACTGCAGTAGGGTACCTATACACCATACAGCTCGTGGGATTTAGTAATAATACAGTATGCAGCATAATTAAATAGGTGTCTATAAAAAGTATGAAATGTCATAAAAAATAAATTGTGCAAAAACCTTTTGTTTTTCTTTTCATTTTTCTTTTTCTTTTTGTTTGTTTGTTTTTGTTTTTTTTTTTAAAACACTGCATCTTTTACAGGCTCAGTCAGGGTGGTGCGAGGAGAGGGCATGCCCCAGTACCGAAACCCTTTTGAGAAGGGAGATTTGTATGTCAAGTTTGATGTTCAGTTCCCCGACAACAACTGGATCAGCCCTGAGAAACTTGCGGTATGACACGTTACTCCTTTTATTGATCTAGAATTATTGATCTGTTGTTTGAGAAAATAGGCTGTAGATTAAACAATCCTGAAAAGAATCATTAGTTGGAGCCATACTGTGAATTTTGTCTTTTTGGTAAGGACATAATTTACTATGTCGTCTCAACACCGTTTTAAATGTGTGTTTCAAATTCAGTTGGATTTGTAATCATTAAAAAAATATTTTAGGCATCTTATAACATCAATTTATTGGCACCATATCAAAATCTGTAACTGTGTTGGTGTAGATCAACTCAAGCGAGTAAACTCACATGTTCCTCACAATGTTTTTAATGAGAAAGCTTAGGCCAATACAAGGAAGAATGTGCTGCTAAATTTATCCATTAATTCTATTCAGGGATTAGAGCTGTTCTGGCCATTAATGGGTTACTTATTGAGCACTTATATCCACACAGTACTACTCTTTATTCTCCCTGAAGCTGTTGCACTCTTGGCACCACAACCATCTGACGCTACTGCGGTTAGAAAACAGGCGGAGACAGTCTGTTAAAGCTGCATTATGATGAATATTTCTCATGTGTAGGAGCTGGAGGACATGCTGCCCTCACGGTCAGAGCCACCCATCATCACTGGAGACACAGAGGAGGTGGACCTGCAGGATTATGACGTCAGCCAGAGCTCGTCATCAGGTAACCGCAGAGAGGCCTACAACGACAGCTCCGACGAAGAAAGCGGACACCATGGGCCGGGAGTACAGTGTGCCCACCAGTAATCTCATACTCTGTCTCACACACACATATGATCCACGTACTACTTTGGATGAAAATGTATGAGTTGCAGAGTAAACAAGGAGGTAGGTCAGGCTGAAAAGGCTTGGTAGTTCCTCAGACACAGATCAGATTTATTGAATCATGGCACCTGGAGTTGTTGATTATTGTTATTGACTGTGTGCTTGGATTATTTTGATCTTTGTCTGAGGAACTCACACTGGGGCAGCCCAAAACTTATTACACTGCACCTGAAACAGACAAACAGTAACTTCAGGTAGAAGTCAGACTAAGTATTTAAGATTTATCAAAACAAATGGTTGCCCCAGTGAACACTGTGCCCTGTAGGACTATGATCTGGTGTTCAAGGTGAACCCCCCAACCCCCAACCCCCACCCCCCTTCTATTCCTCTGTCACCTCTGTATAAGTCCATTCCCATCTGCTAATGCGAACTCCAGATCAAAGGAAGGAATGTTTCTTGTTTGCTGAGTGTGTGACTTGCATTTTGTTTTCATAGTATTTACAATAATTAATTTAAGAACTAACTAATGTGCATACACAGATAAAGCAGCTGAGTAATGTGACGTGCAGATCCTTGGACTTGTGTATTCATGGACTCATCCTCTCAGCGCCATACATAGGATTTGTTTCAGATTTTTACAGCTTTATTTTCTTTGTAGGTTTTTACTTGTGTTATTCCTCTCTTTATATTTTAATTCCAACAGAAAATTGGTTATTGTGTATATCATTGAACTGGTTGTTGGTAAACTTCATCAGCTGCTGTATTCAAAGCTGTGTGATTTTTAAAAAAGAAAAATGACAGGTGAAAATGAGAAAAAACCTATAGCCTGTATCTGTGCTGAGACCATTTGCATGTAAAAAGCTTTGGTTCCTGCACTATCAAACATCAGTCAAATAAAGCAGCAGACTTCTTAAGAAAATGTCTATGAAGTTGTTGAATAAATTGTTGAAATATCATGCACTTTGTGTGGTTCCTTGTTTTTCTTCATTGGCATTAATAATCAAACAAAATGACTGAAATACCCCTGTTTGTATCTAGCCAAGATAGCATTTGAAGTCTTTGTTGCTGACACTTTTTGTCATCACCCAAACACCAGAGGGATGCACAGAATTTCTGTGGCAGTCAGAGCCTGACAACACAACAGTGGAAACAAAAACAGTTCAACAGTTCAACAGTTCCTTTCCAGAAACGGTGAGTAGAACTAATCCACAAATACGGTCAGAACTGATTGCCAACTATTCTCAATAACTGTTGATGGCAAATACCACCTGCCCAAACCGCATGATGCCCATTTTAGATCTATCTTCTAATCTAAAAAGTTTCCATCATCAGTCAGACCCCATAAACATGAGCTCACACTCCATTCTCAATGCAGGCTGAGTAAATGGAAAGCTGTCCAGACTAACCACACTGTTGGAGTCAGGGAGAGAGATAATCATTACATGCACATGACAGTTGAAATACACATATGTTGAAAAAAAAAAAAAAAAGCATTAAATGTTTTTCTCACTTGCGTGAATGGGTTTCTCATGCAGGTAGTTTGGTCTAATTGTACGGGTAGTTTTGTTGACTGTATTTTACCAAATTTTCAGGCAAATGTACATTAAATGAGCTGAGGGTTAGGTTTGCAACATTTAATTTAAACTAGTAATTTTTCACAAAAAATTGCAAAATGGGGAAACTGCAAAATATGAGCCAAGAGAAATCCAAGCAATGGCACCATGACTGTCAAGAAACACAACTCAAGATCAATAAGGAGCCTTCAAGTGCTTGAGACCCTGGGGCCACATATACAATTAGCAGTCCTTCTAAATAGCGCTTAAGGTCCAGAGCAAAGATTTGTTAAGAGCTAAGAACGCTTGTGCTAAGTATTTCGTTGTATGTAAGAGATACTGTCTCCGGTGACTGATTGACATTTGTCAACACACAGGAGCATGAAAATGAATTACATTGCATTATATTAGATTAACATAATAAATTATTACATTAAATTAAATCAATTTATTCAAATTACATTCTTGAATCAAATTACCGTAATAAAACATTTAATTTAAAAAGTTTTTTTTTTATTTACATTTTTAATAAATACTGTACAAAAATACAAATTCAGAAAAACATAACAAGGCACATTAATTCTTTCAGACCTATAATTTAGCACTAAAATACTTTGTGAATTACTCTCTGATCAACAACATAATAGTCCTAAAGTTAGGACTGAATGGCCCTTATTTTTTAGGAATTTCTCCTTGCTTAATTAAGTCAGTGTGGAACTACTTTTAACCATGTGATGTCTTCGAACAAAGATCCTGGATTAGGGGTAAGATTAAGATTAAATGGACACAATTGTGTCATTTTCCTCGACAGAAGCAGAGGTAATGAAGGAGTTTATGTATTTACTTATATAAAGTGGGTGGCATGAACGTATCACATATTTAATGAAAAATGCCAGGCGATTAAGTCATAAACACCAAGATGCCAAAGCGCATGAGAAACTACCCCCCACCCGCATCCGTAACGCTACATTGTAACTTTGATTACACCTGTAGCCGTGGCCAATCCTGCCCGTATTGTGTGAAATTAGTTTCACGTGAATGCCAAACTTGCAAAGTTCCCACCATATTATGACCAATGTGAGTCTTCAAACACTGTTTAGAAATGTGCCTGAAAAGTCCGTAGCTAAAGAACTAACGTTATTAGCGTGGTCAGGCAACGTAAACGTCATACGAAAGCTAAAGTAAAAGCAAATGAACAGTGACGTCAGTGAAACGAGTATGAGTGGGTCCTTAAGCCAGTTCTTCATAAACGCCTCTTTTCACTCCTGCTACCACCGGCGCCGTGGCTTAGTTGGTTAAAGCGCCTGTCTAGTAAACAGGAGATCCTGGGTTCGAATCCCAGCGGTGCCTTTTTGTTCTGCGTCTTTCCACCGTCCCATCAGTTCGTGATTTAATCTTTCTTTTAAGTAAAATCAAAGGTTAAACAGTACACTGTGTTTTTTCTAGAATCGTGTTCCGTGGTTTTAATGAAACTAAAGACATATAATGAAAATGAACTGTATATGTAGCCTACTGTGTCAATTTGCAGTCCATCCATCTGACCATATGAGGGCGAAAGTGAAACAGTTGACTGAAGCAAGAAGCCGTCAGACTACAATGGAGGGACTGGGTGAAGAAAATTCTGAGGCAGCCGCATCTGCGATGAACCCGTCATTTCATCAACGCCGTTTACGGCGTAATCTATACTTCAGAGTAGTGCCTACAGTTTCTACAACAGCTGTTTGTTCCATTCAGTCCTTGTGTGAGGTGGAAAAGGTGACCCATAAACAAAGAATAATGTGGACCACTTTGTCTCGTTAGATGCCGAACACAGAAAAGGACCACAGTTAGAGCGGAAGTCAGACAGTTTCGTCTTCAAAATAAGACCTGCAATACACGTTTTAGTCGTATGGGACTTTGTTTAGTCTGTGAAAACACACCTTAGACCATCATTACAGTATGCACGATTGTTATATAACATAAAGCTGTAAAAGACCAAATCTTTTAATAATTTTGGTATTTAACAATGCTTTGTTGTTATACAATGTTTTTGTTCGCACTCTTGTTCTGCATTAATGTATCCTATTTCATTTCCATGTTCAATTTCCTCACCTTTTCTGGCTATCTGTCTAGTTATCTATCTACCTTTAATATTGATCCACTTATGTTTTTGATGCCTTATTCTACTTTTGAAACTGTTGCATTTTAATTTTTTTTTTAAATTCTTCTCCTTTTCTTCACTCTTTTTTCCTGACAAGGGACAAGGGAGAGAGAGAGATGGGGGTGTTTTTTTTAGACGGATCAATGTGTCCGACTGAAATTTGAAACTAATAAAAGTAAAATAAGATCACAATTTAGTGACTTTTTTCTTTTTGACACCAGGCGTTTTTTATGTTGATCACTATCAGGAAATTCAAATTACATTCACTCTAATGGAAGTTTTAATGGATACTTTTGAAAAATCTGTAGATTAGTCATTCTTTAAGTACATATCGTGTTTGTGAAACTGTGTAGGTTAAGTTTATGAAAAAACACCTGAATAAGGGTTTACAACAAGTATTTCCTCGATGCATTATTACTTGTAACCGTTTGGTGTTGCTCAAAATGATTTAGTGTGGCTTTTATTTTGAAGACAATAACCGGAAGTCGTGTGGTTTGCTTTAGCTGCCTTTACTCTTGTGTATTGGCTGTCGCTGCAAAGGACAAAACGCTTTTTTTCACAGTGAGGATTCCTCGGTGTGCGCGGTGTGTGTGTGCTGGAAGTAGATGCGGGAGTTTACCTGGAGGACACACATGTCGAACAAACAGTGGAGACTGTGCCCGAGATAATAGCAGAAGTCCCCGCCGGACCATGGGACTGACGGAGCTGCTGCTCGGACTGCTGTGGTTCCGCTCTGCTGTGCTGTGTGCAGGTGAGCAAAAACAATGCATCCACACTGCTGTGATGTGTAAATGGATGTCTGTACACATCCTTGTCACATATCTGGGCCGCTCATCCTAATGAGAACAATGTAGTGTGCAAGTGATGCGGATCATCCAGGAGAATTCATTGAACAGATTGTATGTTTCTTGGTGGTTGTTTGCCTCCTCATCATCACTGAAGGTGCTGTCGTTTACAAAGCTCCTAACACTGATCATCACAGCAGAGCACTGCTATAATATCTCATGTTCACACCCGACCTAGTGGATGTTGTTTTGCCTGCTGCTTTCTCCTGTGGCACTTTGATAAAGTGATACGGCAGATGAAGACAAAAATGTTTTCATTGTTGTGATCGGATGGAGTGACAAGATGAGCCTATCATTGCACAGGAACCTGCGGGGCTATTGATCTGCGGTGGGAAAATGATCAGGGTTAGTGTGGAAACATGGATGCTCTTTCACAAATGTGATGCTGCTATCAGCATTACATCACTGCTTCTCTGCAGGCAGCAGGCAGTCACCCCCACCCCCTCCTCTCTATTATCATATCCCTCTCTCTATTGGCATGAAAATAAAGGAGAAGGCTGTCAGACCAATAGACAGGTCAAAATGTTACTGTGTGTGTGTGTGTGTGTGTGTGTGTGTGTGTGTGTGTGTGTGTGTGTGTGTGTGTGATTTCTGAGAAAAACCACCAGCTTTTTCACAAACACACACTATCCCAAATGCATGTCTGTACTTGTTTTACCTTGCACCTTTGCACACAAAGTACTCTGAAGAACAGAGTCTCTCTCTCTCTCCCACACACACACACACACACACACATCATTCTAATCAGCTTCAGACTTTTCTAGCTGAGGTAGTACAAAAAACATTACAGTGAGGCTAGTATCTCTTTATGTCTTTTTTTCAACACCCTTTCAGAGCTTCAGCGGATTCAGATTTATTTTTTGAAAACAACAAGAATGAAAAATTGCAGGGCTTAGTATTGTAATACAGCAAAATGAAATCTAAAACCAAACGCTTAATCGACATGTTTTTCTCTCAGGTACTCTGCACAATGTCAGTGGTGGAAAGTATTCTCTACTTCAATACACTTTTGAAGTTCTTTATACTTCATTTTTTTGTAGTTTGTGTTATTTTATTCCTCTACTCTACTACATTTCAGAGGGAAATGTACATTTTACTCCATCATCTTTATTGAACAGCTACAGTGAATAGCTATAGTTACTTTGAGTTTAAGATTTTAGATATAAAAAAAACCCAAATGAGCTTATAGAATATTATGCATTGTGGTGGAATCTGACCCTTTTGGCAGGTGACACCTTATAACATTTTTATGGACTTGTTAGCATTTGAACAAATTGCATTAGGTTTCTGGTTTGACATACTGGTAACAACTAGAGAACATTCAGTAAAGTAAAACATTAGAGTTGTACTCCGTCTTCCAAACGCAACATGTGTTGTAGCTGCAGTACATTCTGTTCTATTGAGGCTGCTGTGGGTAGAGGAACCGGTACAGTGGATCTCCTCGAATATCTGTTGCTGTTATCTGACTCGAAACATTTTGACAGGAAATTAAGTCACAGTTAAAATGATTTGAATTTGTGCATCGGTTTGGCAGAAATAAAATACAGCAGCGTAAATAAACCAAACTCATCTAAACATAAAGATGAGACTAAAAACCAGTGAATTTAATTTCTTAGTAGATCCTGAAGATTTGTCCGACCTGCCACCATCACATTATTCTTTGACTTTAAGTTTGAAGGTGACGAAACTGCACTAATTGTCATATCGTATAGTTACTTTAATTTATTGATGATCATAAAAGATGTAATTTAGAACATCTGCTGTTGAACTGTGATCAAAAACTCAGCGTCATTGCAGCAAACTGCAGCTATACTTTACAGACTACTTTGTCCAGTCTAGCTTCATGTGTGTGTGTGTGTGTGTGTGTGTGTGTGTGCGCGCGCGCATGCGTGTGTTTGTAGGTGTGCGTGCATGTGCGCGTGCGCTGAGCTAGCTGTGTCTAGGTAGTCGATATCCATCACTGAGCTCTAAATGATTCCTCCTCCCGCCCCCTGCTTCCCTCTGCTGACTTCACTGATTCATCAAGAAAGCTTGAAACAAACACACACACTCAGCAGAACTGAGCTGACTCTATGCTGCGTGTTAGCATTGGATAGTCACTGTCAAGCAGTTCAGCTAATGCTCTGTCTCTAAGGTTATGGTTAATTAAGAGACTTGTTCGACAGCTTCTTCTTGCCTGTGTCTCATTTCTACTGTGGCATTAAGCAGTAATGAGATGATTAAACATTGAACTCATTGCTCTATATTCTTGTTCTCAGCACAAGACAGACAATAAATCCCTTCCATTGGATTCTTTGCCTGCGCTTCACGCAGGCCTGTGTCCTATTCCTGGTGTTCCTCTTGGCCACCTCACACTGTGTTATTCCCTGGAGCCATGGTGCGATGGCAGCAGGTGATGCTGTTGCCTTGGCTGCCAGTTTGACTGCTGCTGCTGCTTGGCCCTGTTTTGGCCCCCATGTGATCAGCACAAAGCTCCTCTGAAAGGCACTGAGGTAATTTGTCTTGCAGAGGGATTGTTTTGAGCTTTGATCAGAGACAAAAGATGAGAACTGTATAAAGCAGTATATACGTTTTGAAGAATGAATGTGGTGATGTCCTTTTATGCATTACGGTTCCTGCTACTGGCTAAGGTCAAAAGAAAGTCTGCGGCTGTGCTGGATGTATGTTTTAATAAAAGAAAAAGAGTGAGTGGTGTGTGTGTGTGTGTGTGTGTGTGTGTGTGTGTGTGTGTGTGTGTGTGTGTGTGTGTGTGTGTGTACTGTTCTGGCAGTAGCAGTATGGATCCTGCTGAGCATGCATAACTCTTCGTCCATCATACATAAAGGAACAGATGATATCTCTCTGGTGAAAAGTAGTGTAGCTTCCCTCCTTAGAATTCAAGATGACAAAGATTCCTCATGAATATATAAAACGTAGGAGAAAGTTCATAGATCTACTGATGTGATATGTTCACAAGTGCTGGTGATATTCTCTATTTCTTTTTTTTTTTGTCAATAAATCCTTTGAAAAGATCAAAACCGACAATGGAGTGATCCTTTTAACAAGTATTTTCTGAGAAGCCAGAGCAAGTGCTGAACGATCCAAAAAAAAAAAAATCATATTGTGATTATGTTATGAGTTACAACTTTAGTTGGAATGATTGTTTCTGCATTTTTTTTTCACTGATAAAAATCGATGCTCTCTTATGTCTGGAGAATATGATTTGTAGGCCAGGGCATCTCTGTAGCACCGCAATGCTTATGGTATTAATTTATGGTCTGTTGTGACTCATTTTACTTTTATCAAAAAAACTTCAACTCCTGCGACGTGGCCATATTGCGATTTTGATAATATTTCAATTCCTTGTTCACCCCTAGTTAGAGCTTGATATACCTTATTCCTCTGTGTCAGAGCTCCACTGTTGTTCAAATAATATTAATAACACATCAGTGAACTTGACTGATGCACTAGGTGACATATTCCTTCATTGCCATGAACCCACCAAAGCATCATGCTGCTACAAATACTCACTAGCACAAAAAATGTGTCATAATCCGCAGCTGAAAATAGTTCCCAGTACCGCTATTTACTCGTGTTTGAGTAACATTTGGCAAAAACGACAGTACCCGGCTGTTATAGTAAGTTATTGAGATTTTTTTTTAAAGTTAGTTAGTTAGTTTTTTAATATTTACGTTTATTTCTTCAGCAGGAACAAATGAGCTTGGGTGCAACAGACAAGCTGGGAAAGTCAGAAAGTATTGAGAGACGGACTAACTCGTTGTTGGCTTCAGGCTTTTCATGGAATTTGTTGACAATAGCAAAAAATACAGTATATGGACAGTCTTAGCTTTTAATCAACGCATTGAAATTCTGCCTTCTCTCTCATCTTGATTTCTGCTGAATAAGAGCACCGGTACATTTGAATAATGAATGCGTGCATGTGAAGCTAAGGAGAAGTTGCTACCTGATTAACTAACTAGATGTGCAATCGCAGCACAATGACTAGATAAATGAAACTCTGTGGAGTAGATTTATTCATTTGTCTCTTGCCATCTGTTTATTCATCAAGATCTAACACTGTAACATAATAATACCTCCTCCAGGTCAGTCACCTCACCTCATCTCCCTGTCTCTTTGTTACCCAGCAGGCTGCAGTGAGCGGGTGGAGGTCCATACAGAGCGGAGGGGTGTGATCTACAGCCCCTCCTGGCCTTTAAACTACCCCGCTGGAGTCAACTGCAGCTGGCACATCCAGGGAGGTCAGGGGGAGGTCATTACCATCAGGTAGAATCGCTCACACATACACTAACACGCACCTGACGTTTGTTTTTGAGAAAGCACCTGAAACGATCAATGCTCTGCCTTAGTTTCCGAAACTTTGACTTGGCCGAGTCGGGGAATTGTTTGGGAGACTGGCTCCTGCTGACTCCTACGTGGAATGGGGAATCCAGGCTGTGCGGCTCTATGTTGCCTCCACCCGTCATCTCCACCAGGGGGCGCGTTTGGCTCTACTTCCACTCTCATGCCAACAGCTCCGGGCAAGCCCAGGGCTTCCGCCTCTCTTACATCAGAGGTAAGCTGGATGCGGGAGGATGCTGAGGTTATCTAGTTTTATAAGGTAAAATATGTAAATGATCTGAAGGATGAATAATGAAATTGTCAGTAAAGTTGAAGCAAAAAATACCAGAGCTGTGAGTCGTGCACTAATTTATCACACTAGTTAAATCATAATGCCCTTATAACACCCTGTCGTTATAGCAGTATTTATATTCCTCTTATGTTGCATAGAAATATGTTATCTTGTCACTAGACATTGATGGGTCTTGGCTCTACTCTGGGACAATACTTGAGTGAATAACTGCATTGTCTGTATGTTTTCAGGAATTTCCTTGTGGCTTTCGGTATGCCTCAGCAAATCATACAGTCGAGGTCTGGGACACTGGATCAGGCTTTAGAGTAATTCAGACAGTGTATTAAAATGTACAAGTGGAGATTAGCTGCCAGACTGAACTGAAGAGTACTAACTACTACACATTAGGCAGCGTTGATTTTTATTATAAAATGATTATTTTTGGACTGGTTTCCTCTTTAAGCTGTTGTGAGTGCATGTGCATTTATGATTGTAATGACGTGCTAATTCTTTTTCATCTGATCTAGTGCTAATAAAGTGCACGTGCGTAGGCAAACTGTTTGTGTATATACACATTTTGTGTGTTGTTGCACTCAGCTGCAGTAAATGTCAGTTTTTGATAGTTCTTTCTCTTCTGTGGTTCCAGTCTGATAATTATTTTCCTGTGCAGGTCATCTGGGTCAGAGCAGCTGTCAGTCAGATGAATTCCTGTGTGGGAATGGGAAGTGTCTTCCTCGCTCCTGGAAGTGCAACGGTCAGGATGAATGTGGCGACGCCACCGATGAACGCAGTTGCTCCCCCCCGCCCACTGAGGCCCAGCCTGGCGTCTGCCCTTTCGGCTCCCTGCCGTGCACCGAGGTCCAGTCCACCCGCTGTCTGCCTGCCGCCCTGCGCTGCAACGGAGCCCGGGACTGCCCTGATGGGACGGACGAGCTGGGTTGCCCCGACACCACATGTGGCAAACGTCTGGGGAACTTCTACGGCTCTTTTGCTTCCCCAGATTTTTTCCGGGCCAATCGCAGCGCTGTGACAAAGTTGAGATGCTCCTGGCTGCTAGACACCCAGGACCCGAAACCCATCGTGCTGCAGCTGGACCTGCAGCTTGGGCCCGGAGATTCACTGCATGTTTACGATGGCCTGCTGCAGCAGGCGGAGCATCTCTTACAGGTGTTGTCGTATCATAACAACAGGCGCCTGGCGCTGCTGGAGTCGAGCCGAGGACAGATGAGTGTGTTGTACATGGCCCAGCCTCACAGCCCTGGACATGGCTTCAACGCCACATACCAGGTAGTTCAATCTGGGATTACTGCATCTTGTTTTGAGAAAGCTTGAAACCTTTCATTCATCTCCATCTATTTTTCAAAAGTTATGGTTTAAATCTACCTTCTCCCACTGAAGCTTTTTTTCCCATGTGTCATAAGGATTCAACTCTTTTCTGAATAATTTGGTTGATAGAGAAAGTAACTATTCTGTTCAGAGTAAATCATCCTATTGGTGTCCAGACCGTGACGTATTTCTCCTCCACCCTCCCAGGTCAAAGGTTACTGTTTTCCTGGCGAGCACCCCTGTGGCAGCGATCAGGGCTGCTACTCTGAACGGCAGCGCTGCGACGGCTACTGGCACTGCCCGTCTGGCCGTGACGAGGAGGCCTGCCCGACATGCCCAGATGGGGAGTTTCCCTGCGAGGGCGGTACCGGAGTGTGCTACCCAGCCTCGGAGCGCTGCAACAACCAGAAGAGGTGCCCAGATGGGTCGGACGAGAAGAACTGCTATGACTGCCAACCTGGAAACTTCCACTGTGGGACTAACCTCTGTATCTTTGAGACATGGCGGTGTGACGGGCAGGAGGACTGCCTGGACGGGAGCGACGAGAGGGACTGCCTGGCTGCAGTACCCAGGAAGGTCATTACTGCAGCCCTGATTGGCAGTCTGGTCTGTAGTCTGCTCCTGGTCATTGCCCTCGGCTGTGCCCTCAAACTCCACTCACTCAGGAGCAGAGAGTACAGGTGGGGACACGACAACTCTGTCTTTTTGTATTCAGCATTTATTACTATCATTTCTTACTTGGTTTTATCGTTCCTTTTGATTTATTTAATGTTTTGTCATCAAAGGTCAAGTGAAGCCCAAAGATACACTGTCACTCACTCTATTACTGCATCTTATTGCTGTTGATGGTGCAGATGCTCCAGTGACTAAATGACCCACAGCGTTTTCCACACTAAGATGTTTTCTTTATGACAATCTCCAACTCTCAACACTTCTTTCCTCCTGACTTGTTGTCTGTCTGCTCTTTGTTCTTCTCTGTCTCTCTCCCTCTGTAGAGCCTTTGAGACTCAGATGACACGCATGGAGGCAGAATTTGTTCAGAGAGAGGCTCCGCCCTCCTATGGTCAGCTGATCGCCCAGGGTCTCATCCCTCCAGTGGAGGATTTCCCAGTGTACAGCCCCACCCAGGTAGTGCGTTCACACATAATTACACACTGAGGGATGTGTTTTCCTGAAACTGGATTTGAGTATACAGGTGTGACAATTAGTTTTTGAATGGGCAGAACTCTCTGCATGAAAGCGAACAAGCATATTTCTCAAAATCTCAAACTATACAGTGCTGCAGAAATGAGTCCTAAAACCCGGAAATAAGTAAGCATTTTAGCACTTCCACTTCGTCACGAAGTCTATGGGTTTTTAGTTAGATGACTGAAATAAGGTCTGTGGTTAACACAAGCAAATAGACATTTTCACGTTTTATTATATGACATAAAATACATCAGTAAATACCACAGTCGTGATTCTTTAAGCTTTTATGTCTCCTCGAAAAGGCCGGTTGCTAACAAGCGGCTAAATGAGACTACAGATGTTGTCAGGGACGTTAAACGTCATTACGTCAAACACACACTCTACTGTGTTTATACTCACGCGATTGTAAACTATTACTTACTTTGTAAGAGGAAAGGCTTTTGTTGAAGAGGTACGAGCTAAATCAAACTCTAAGTTGCAAGTTTAGCAGTGGTGACACTGACGTCATGCAACGGTGGTGTAGTTTGTTAGCTTTTTAGTTAGTTAGTTGGTGATTGTATTGCTTCAAAAATCATAAAACCTGTGTTCATATGTGATTATCTTTCTGATCAAAAAAGTGCGCTGTAATGCTACTGCTGCACATAGTATGAGATGTGATTGCATTTGAGTGGCAAAGTGGATCCTTGCAATCTTACACAACAGAAAATAATTTGGTTATCCAGAGGAAATGGTCTTTTGAGTTTAAAGCTTTGAACTTAAAATCAAAACGCACCAACTGCTTTGATGGAGCTAAGGAGTCATCCTGAGGAAGACTGCTGTCCTCCAAATGATTTCACTGAGTCAACTTCAAATCGATCCACCAGGCATAAACTGCAGCTTTGTCTGGAAACAGGAAATCAAGAGGATAAAAATAGATGTGAATTGAATTGCATTTACACTACTGCTCGCAAGAATAGGACGGTAAGTGGCCACTTTATCTGGTAAACTGAGCTCGACAGTTAGATAGAAAACAGAATTATAGCCTCTCTGTGTCTTCCTCTGCCCTCCCTCTCCTGCAGGCCTCCATGTTACAGAACCTGCGGCTGGCGATGCGCAGACAGATCAGACGTCACTCAACGCGGCGCTCCACCTCCTCCTCCTCTCGACGGCGTCTCGGGCATCTGTGGAGTCGCTTGTTCAACAGTGGAGGGAGAGCCAGAGGCCACGTCCCACTGTTGGATCCCCCTGGACACACACAGATCACACTGGGGCTCCACAGCTACCGAACTGTGGGGGAGCAGGGGCCTCAGGCCAGGGCCAGGGATCAGCTTGGGGATGAGCTTGATACAGTGGGTAGCGGCTCCAGCTGCTCAGCCACTATGGATCTGCAGCCCTACACGCCAGAGAGCCCTGCCTCACCCCTCTCCTCGCAGTCAGTGGACAGTCCAGATGATGAGGAGCCATCACCTGTTAGCAGGGAAGGTACCAGGGCTCCACAGTCTGAGCCTCCCACTGCTGGTCAGAGTGACTCTTCAGCCCACAGTGGACTTCCTCCTATCCCCCAGGAAGCCTCTGTGTCTCTATGCCACCCCCGGGCATCTAGGAAACTAGTTTTGGAGCTTGCTGTCAACCTTAAAGGTGTTTCCTTGAGACGTTACTCCCCTCTAGGGCCCCTGTCCCCTGTCTCACCCCCTGTGTTTCCCAGCAGCTCCCAGACAACAACAATCCAATCTCACCCACAGGTTCCAGAGGTGACCTCACCCACTGAGCCCTTGTCTTCTTCTATGAAAGCAGAGGACAGTGACAGCCACTTTACTGTGGAAGTGCCAAGCAGGGACAGAGGAAGCAGGGATGAGAGGAGGAGGGAGGGCAAGAGCAGGCTCTGCAGGTTCAGCAGGACCCGTAGCGACGAGGGAGGAGATTCGAGGAGGGAGACGACGCCATCCTGAAAAATTTAGGAAGATACTCTCCATCGCCTCAACCTGGTGTTGACAATGTCTGCTCTGCTAAAGTGTCCTTGAAATGTGTCCCCACCAGATCCAGAGGTCAGACCCGTACCTTAGCCCGCCACATGGAGGAGGTACAGTATCAAACCCAGTACAATAATAATAATTAAGTCCATTCAACACTTTGAATGCTTAAAAATCTGCGTATGCACAGAATTATGCACATGCAGCCTTTTCCTAAGATTATTAAAACCAGCATTGGTAGTGCTTATGGTGTGTGTTGTAAATCTCTTGACTCATGATGACTCCCAGGATTAAATGCAAACAGATTTCTCTGTTTAACCTGTTCGAACATAAACTTCTCATGAGTCTGTTCCAGAAAAATCACACAAAATTCTGGCCACTAGTTCCAATACAATATTGGCAACGTGTTCGCCAAAGCAGCCTTTGTGTCGTTACCCAGAGCCATTACACACCGCTATATACTGTGAACCGTTAAAGCCTATTGAGTGATCACATATGAATTTATCAGATTAATGATGCTCTGCTCCGTCTTATCCCCACTTTAATGTGTGAGCTGGTGTTATGATTTTTATTGTATGACATTTCTAGACAGTCATGATTGGCTGTCGTAATAAAGGATAAAGCTGGTAATATTTTATATTTTTGTTATTGTTTGAAAAGGCCAAAACCAGTGATGCATTTGTCCATCAGTCAATAACTTTCGACTTCACCTGCCTCTGTATATACTTGCATCTTTTTTAAAAGGCTAAATAATTTTCTAAAACACCAGGGCAGTGAAGTTTTCAAGAACCATAACTGAAACAGGAGTAAATAGTGCATTTGTTGGTGGACTATTTTCAGCTGTGGACTAATACACATTTGGTGCACTAATGAGTATTTGGGACAGCAGGACAGTGAATAATATGCCTCATACAACAGTGTGACTCATTGATGTGTTTTTAATAAAATGGAGTTCTGTGGCAGGTATACACTATTTCAAGCTACACAAACAATACTAGTTAGGAGGATTAATACATTCTTGGTTTTGGTCTTTACACTGGGATCTTTCCGCAAAAATATGAAATATAGAATATCACCAGACTTACCTTCTAAACGCAACTTTGAACCAACCAAAAGTTCGACATTTTGGGAAATATTATTATTTGCTTTCTGGCAGAGAGTTAGAGGAGAAGACCGATACCACCCTTACATTGTATCTATCCATAAATTATATGGCTACACCCAACCATTCAGCTCAGGTTAGCTTAGCACAAAGGCTAGAAACAGGGATAGCTAGTGAGCATTAAAGGTGCAGATAAGATGATTTTGTTGCCTTCAGAAAGAGCCAGGGAAGCTGCGTTTCCAGTTTTCATGCTAAGCTAAGCTAATGGGCTGCTGGCTCCTTATGTATTTACAATATGAGATGACTCTTAGCCAAACAACAAATAAACATAGTTTCCAAAAATGTCAAACTATTCCATTAACACTTGTGCAGTCTCAGTGAATCATGCAGCAGTTCAGTCATGCCAAACCTTTGTCAGTATTTATTCAACACGTATGTTTCGAGTGCTAATCTTCTTCAGTGACACTTTGACCCCTTTTTACAAACATGTTAAGTTTTGGAAGATTTTTCATCATATTTCATCAGTTTTAAAAACATATACGTGGATGGAAACTGAGACTGTGAGTCCTATAGTGAATCCTCTTACTCTGTTCACCTCCTCTTCCTTAAATCAAACCCTACCTGTCCTCTCCATGCAGCCTTTCGTCACTTGAATGAATCCACCTGTGCGCTCTGATTTTCATTCAGTGCAGTGAAGAATCTATGTGCATATCCAAGAAATGTTAGAAAGAGAGTCACTTGAGAAGACTGATTGTTTGTAGAGTCCTCCTGTTCAGTGGTGCCTCTGCAGTACTGCTGACTGCACACTGGCCACAGCAGACATCTGGACTGCTGGTTTATTTCAGTGGAAAATCACATCTGTGCTGTGGAACTTTGACAGGACGTTAAAGCAAAGACCTCTATTCTTCAGTCTTCAGTGGAGATCTATACTAGTTCTTCTTCATATTTCTCTTTCTGCCTTGACAAACATTGAACTTGATTAAACTTGGTCACCTTGAGTGTGTAAGACCTTTTGTAAAGCCCGTCTGTCCAAGGTATGACACTGGTAACCTTTTGCTAAACACTGTTGGACTTAAAGAATGTACCCATTTCATTTTTGTTGAAATCTGTGAATTTCTCCCTCTTTTACTGCAGGATATTGATACTGAACATCAAAGTCAAATAATCAGTGTAGGTAGGGAGAGTATGAGAAATGACCTGCAGTCAAATTCTGGTAGATTTTTAGCTGCGGCGTCAGGTGTCGGTACTAAATACACCGTCATTCCTGCTGTTTTTCCTTTAAATGAGCTGAACGTGCCATTCTACCCTCATGTGCTTCCTTCTTATAGAAGTTTTGCCGTAAACAGCTGCTACATGTTATGTGCCATTACAGATGTCTCCATACCCCTTTCCAAATAATTTCTGCCCAAGAACCTGTTCTGGTTCCTTTTCCTGTCTTGGAGATACAGAGAAATACAAATCACTTTGTATTTTTCATTCCTAGCTGTACACATTTTTTTGCTCTTTTTTTCCCCATTGTACCTCGTGTTTTAAGTTCGAAGCCAGTCAGTCCATATTTGAGTTTAAGGGAAATAGTTAGCTGCTGTTTGAAAGTATGTCCTTACTTGCTTTGTGATGTACAGATGTGTTTTAAATGCCTTAATGGTTTTTCATTGCCATTGTAATGATCATGGACATTTTCATGAATCACAGCTGTGGTTTACATGTTTGAAGAGATTAGATTTGACTGTGTGTCTGAACGCAGATTTATGATATGACACGTAAAAACTGACTGCTATGGAGTGCACTACTGCATCAGGAATCTTGTCTCTGGGATTATTATGGCAACGGAGTTGCGGAAAAGGAAATGTCTTCCAGTGACCTTAACTGAGTGTATTTACATGTTTCAGTGATAATCTGCAAGATTCTTGTTTATTCTGTATTCTCTATTTTGATGACTGTCTTTAATCATTTGTAGTGTTGACTGCAACCAACATATTATAGAAGATGATTTAGTAGCCAATTTCAATTTTAATCTGTATGAGTGCAAATGTGGTTACGATATGTTTTATGAACAAGTTGACTCACAGGTAAATACACTGGATCAAGGCCATTGGACAGGATAGTTCTACAGAACCAGGTTGTCTGATAGTGACATCCCTTCTCCTTGCTGTTTGATTTTGAAGCTTCTTCCCCGTCAAAGGCTGAAGTCGTCATATACTGTGTTTGTATAAAGGCATTTCTCTCATTTTGAGATCTATATTTGTATATTTTGTGCTGAAAGAGAAATGCCACAATGACATTGTGGGGTTTACTGATCAAAACCCTGCAAGATACATAACAGCTTTCTGTTTATTAGTCATTCTTTTTCTGTGCCTGCAATTAATAAACTTCAAGCTGGTTATCATTTGAATTTTTTAGTGGACGAAATACATAAAGCTCTATAATTTTTATCAGCAATATTTTGTCACTAATTTAATAATACTTGTAGTGACTAGTCACCTTTGTTATATAAGCTAAATGCAAATATTAGCATGCTAACAGTGACAATGCTAAGATGCTGATGTTTATCAGGTATCATTTTCTCATAGTTGCTACCTTAGTGTAGCATATTGCTAACATTTGCTTACTAGCCCCAAACAGAACTTCCGACCTGATCCAAACTCTTATCCCCCAGCCAAAAAAAATGTCATGCTTCTCAAAAGCTGCTAGATTTAATAAGCAATCACACTGTTATTCTTGTACAACTTTACACTCGAGTCGTTTACAAAATACAGAGGCACACCCATCAATTGTATAGTATGTAAATGTATGTAACGAATGTGTACAACGAACAAAGAGTCAGTTCCTTGTTTATGGTTTGATCACATTTAAAGAAAGAATAAAAACAACCAAAGGAGAAAATCAGTTAAGTAATACAGCAGGAGAAGAGTCTTCTTTCACTTTGTACCCCATTTTCTTACTGATGATAACTTGTAAGTGTTTACTCATTATTGGTCACACAGGCTGTAGGGACTGTATTTTGCCACAAGATGGAGCTATATCTTCTAAAAATCTAAACTCTGTACAGAACACAGAGAGGCAACACAAAAGATGAATCTTCCTGCTTTGGTGAGATTTCTGAATTATGTTCCGTAAACAGCTATGTTTTGTGTCATATGAGGTTCAATTTACATTAGTAAATCGAATTAGGATTTACATACTGCTATTTAAGGTGGGAGAAAAAAAAAAGAAGTAGGATCAGATCCTGCTAAAGCCAGCTAAATGCTTTAAATCACAAGCACCACCAATCATTTTTCCCCACAAAGTCACCCATCGTCTTTTTGATTCAAGTATTTTTAATTTAATAAGACTTTATTGTACCTTTTATTCCACTACATTTGCCTAACAACTGTAGCTGCTGTTATTTTAGGAAGTGAGGGTTTAGTCAACAAAAGCCTTCCAACAGTTGAGGGGTTTGAATCCCTTACAGAGAAGGTTATAAAGTGAAACAGATACAGGAAGTGATGAGTTTAATTAAAAACAGCTTAACACCAGGAAGACAGCAAAGCAGAGTGGATGAGGGTGCACGAAATAGAACAAATGGGGAGACTCTTACCTCAAACCATTATTTCCTCCAAGGCAACATAACATGTGAAAATTTCCGTTTCGTGAACACACAGTAAGTGACAGCAATGCTGTGCTCTTATTTCATGGCAATGCTTTACTACAAGATGAATGCTGTGAATGTGTGATGAGGCCGGGGAGGCTTGGGGCTTGGCCCAGGCAAACCGGTGTGGAGTAGAGCAGGTCCCAAGGAGAAGAGAAAGCTAGTTGTGGAGCAGGTTCGTAGACAGGAGGAATTATTAAGGGGTGCTAAGGCAGTGGCTCAGGCTAAGCAGGGACAGTGGGTGAATTGGGAAGGTGTAGATAAGAAAAAGCTTAGCTGGAAAGAACTCTGGAGCATGGAGGA
>NW_019525450.1:3289606-3314688 GCF_002814215.2 Seriola lalandi dorsalis
CTGCTAGTGTGTTTTGTCAGAGTTGATGATGGTGTTGTTTGTGGTAGCATAGGCAAGATAAAGAAAATGGTGGCGTGAGGAGCAGTGATGGCTGGCATTAGGGGAGTGACTCTGGGACGCCAGTGATCACTGTCTAGCCTCCTGGAGGTGTTGTGGGACCAACTAGACGAAACACTGGTGAAAGGAGGTTCCCACCTGATGACCCCAAAGACATGTTAGTTATCACTGCTCATTAGTCTGTACAGCTAAATTAATAGTTATCATAGGACATGTTAAGCTTAGGGAGTTATTCACTGGGTCCATTTTCTGTAGCACAAGCTTTGTGTTTATCTTAAATGAATGTATGGCATTGATTAATTGTGAAAGATAAAATTTATTCAAAAATAAATATATTGTTTAAAGTACCGACTCAGTTTAAAAAAATGTCAATTTGTCATTTGTAGGTGCTGAAGTGATACATCTTCAACATCAAACAAGTCCAGTTGCCTTTAATTAGTACTTAAGTGATCCACCGTGCCACCATGCAAATGCTTGTGCCAGCATCATCTGGGGAAAACTCTTGATTCAGGGGTGGTTGGTAGCCTCCTCTAAGACTCCAGGCTCGTGGGTAGGACATTGCTGTTTTTTATTGTCTTCTGGGAGGTCAGTTTAAATGATCTACAGCTCCTAAAACAGTGGCGTGTCAAACAGTGGTGGACTTGAGAACCACTACTATTCAAGCCATGGAACCCTTTCTTGTGTTCTGGGAAGAGGACCTGTAATGATTCAACAACCCTGAGCTTCAAGCAGACTTTCTTCTGGCTCGATTTTTCCCAGGATCAGTGGAACTTTAAATGTAATTATCAACATCTTCTCTGGCAGCGGGAGAACTAGCAGCAGTTCTTGCTGTGAACATGGAAAAACAAGAGTCAGTTCTTGATGCGGTTGTGGAAAAAGCATCTGCAATACATTCTGGTACCACTTGCAACGTGCCAGCAGAATGAACCACAGGATATGGTGATAAGTAGCATTATTAGATATAGCAGCATAGCAGCTGCAGTTCTAGCTGTGGTCCAGGAAAACCCACCTGCAATTCTTTCTCTGACAATGGTCAAAAAAGTTGAAATTCTTGCTTTGGACATGTTTAAATAAGTTGCTACTGTTTCCACCGCCAAGGATGGAAAAGCTGCTAAACTTTCTCTGGGCTTTGTCTGTTCCTCCTAACAGTCTGCCAGCACTCTGTGGTGTCTCTGGGTCAAGTGAATTGATATTAGCTCAGGCTGTCTCATTCAGGGTGTAAGGATGGCAGAGAGGTACAGACAGGTAGAGAACAAGAGGAGGAGCTTTAAGAATGACTCCTGTGACTCACAGCAGGGCTGCAGACAGAGGTACTATCCTGCTCCCTTTGTCGAGTTTAATTGCTCAGACAGTCCAAGCCTGTGGATTGGAGGCCAGCATTCTGATACAGCAACCTGATATTATTGTAATTTCTGGCCTTGAAGTCTATCTGTGCCGGTGGTGGTACACACTCATCTAGAGTTGATTCATGAAATGCAGGTCTTGTGGGGTTAACACTGAGTGAACTGGGACAATTAAATCCAGTTGTGGCACCACAGCAAAACCCAACATTAAGCTTGGCATGTTGGTGAACAGAGTTAAGTAGGAAGTTAAGTAAAGATGACACAATTTCTTCTGTTTTACCAAATATGGTTGCATAAGTTTTACAAGACTAAGACTAAGGTTAAAGAGAAAGTAACCGTATCCTTTCAGTGACCCAGACGAGAGTCAGTGCTGAAATGAAATATAACAGATTTTAAATGTTGCGTATGGTGCGTTCCAGCCGCACACATGAAATGCAATATTGCGTGACAGTGTTCTGCGTGTGACGTCAGGAGTGTTCCATTTATTTGATATGCCATTTCCTTTTAAATCACTCACTGCTTAGATTCAAGGAGACTGCGTTTCCAGCCACGTTGGTGCATGTCTATGGCAAAGTATGACAGTTGCCTACATTGGTTTGGAAATGAATCAAAAATAAGCATTGTGTTTAAAATCCACCATATATATGCTATTATATAGCCTAGACTATGAAGCCTATAACTATGTACAATAGCTGTACAGAAGGCCTAAATTACTGTATGCAGATTATAGGTTACATTAACACCATCATCAGAGCACCATCAGGATTGTGAAATGAATTTCCTGTTTCACTTGTATGTAAAAAAAAAAAAAACGTACTTATTTTTTACTAGGTATGTTGAGCTATTTTATTATATTTCATCTATCTATCTATCTATCTATCTATCTTGGCAAAACGTTTTTTCATCATATATTATCAGTTTTAAAAACATATACGTGGATGGAAACTGAGACTGTGAGTCCTATAGTGAATCCTCTTACTCTGTTCACCTCCTCTTCCTTAAATCAAACCCTACCTGTCCTCTCCATGCAGCCTTTCATCACTTGAATGAATCCACCTGTGCGCTCTGATTTTCATTCAGTGCAGTGAAGAATCTATGTGCATATCCAAGAAATGTTAGAAAGAGAGTCACTTGAGAAGACTGATTGTTTGTAGAGTCTTCCTCTTCAGTGGTGCCTCTGCAGTACTGCTGACTGCACACTGGCCACAGCAGACATCTGGACTGCTGGTTTATTTCAGTGGAAAATCACATCTGTGCTGTGGAACTTTGACAGGACGTTAAAGCAAAGACCTCTATTCTTCAGTCTTCAGTGGAGATCTATACTAGTTCTTCTTCATATTTCTCTTTCTGCCTTGACAAACATTGAACTTGAATAAACCTGGTCACCTTGAGTGTGTAAGACCTTTTAAAAATAAAATTTGTTTAATTTTCGCTCAAATCAGTGAATTATCCCTCTATTATGGCAGGATACTGATACTGAACGTTAACGTCAAATAATCAGTGTAGGTATGTAGAGTATGAGAAATTAGCAAAATGTCATGCTCTGCCCCTGTGATACTTCCTGGACTCTGTGTTATTTCCTGTTTTGTTTTGAAATTACTTTCCTTATGTGTCTATTGTTCCCCAGTGTGTGTCCCACATCTGTGATCACCTGCTCTGCCCTAATGTGCTGCACCTGTGTCTTGTAACATCCTCACCGTTTGTGCATGTGTACCCCTCACTCCTTGGCAGTTTGTCTGCTCAGTTCTCCCATGTTCCCTCCTCTGTCTTTTTCGTGTTTTGACCCGGGTGCCTGTTACTTTGAACTTTTCCACCTTTTGAGCTTGGATTTAGTCTTCCCTGCTGCCTGAGAATGGACTTGTTGGTATTTTTGATCCTGCCGTATTTTGAGGCTGCAGTTTTGGCCCTTGTTGGCTGCACCATTGAGTAAGCTTGTAGTGTTTCCTTTGTTGAATCGATCTTACAACTGCATCTGCTGGTTTTGGTGTGTGCACTTCTTCCCTTGTGGTCTGGGCTACACTGTGACACAGATACCAAATTCTGGTTGACTTTTATCTGCAGCATAGCGTGTCAGTACTAAATAAACCTTCCTGATGTGTTTCCTTTTAAATTGCTCTTGCTAATTCCTACAAATATTTGGCAAACTGCCTACAAACTAGAGTCTTGTATTTTCCTTGGAGATTTTGAACCTTTATTATCTTCTTTTTTTCTTAATTCCTTGTTTCTTGTATTACGTAATTCTCCAGCTTTTTTTTATTGTGTTTTTTGATTGTTTATGGTTCTCAGGTCTCCTGGAAAAGAGTTTAATCTCAATGAGACTGCTTGATTAAATAAAAATGAATGAACTTTGCCCCTCACCCCAAAAAAGGTTATTCTTCTCAGAATTTGCTATATTTAATAAGCAATTACATTGTTATTCTTGTACAACTTTACACTCTTTTACAAAACACAGAGGTACACCCATCAATTGTACAGTATGTATCACAACATGTCTGTGGAATGATCTTTGTAGGAGTCCGTGGCGCATTTTTTTTTTTCCTTTACACAGTATTTACAGATCTCAACTGAGCTAACAACGCCTGGACATTGCGGACAGACATGCGTGTTAAAAGTGTGCGTCTGTGGATTTGAAGCAGGGGCAAATTCCCAGCACCTGCTGGCCTAGAAAAGTGTCAACCTTCTGGTTTACACTATGTTAAAAAGGCCAACCCTTCATATGTTCTGGTCTATGCACAACATAAACAGCTCATACCCAAGCACTATAAGAGATTACTCAAATACATGTCAACACCGATATCTCTGGAGCCACAGTAACTTAGCATACTGTGTTATTATGACCCAACTGAAATACTAAGTTGACTCCAAATTATTTTGGTCAAATTGATCTCTTTACTAAATTTATAATATCCCTACCATAAGTCAATATATTGTCAACTGGACAACAGAAAGTGGTCATGCAGGTCAATGGGACTATGATTATTTCAACCACTTTATATCAATAGTATCACAATAAGTCAGTTGATCTATAAAAAGTCACTGGGCATGGAGTTATTGTAGTGTTGATGTGTCTTTGGGGATGTGGGAACGGGCCCATGCACAAGTAAACATCCTCTGCCAACCATCCACCTATCTGTAAATATGGTTTCCGCTAATGTTGCCCAACAACATGTTTATGGTAAGTACTGTATCATAACAGCAGGAGAGATATGGGAAATCTAACAACTGTCTTGGCAGGTCAAACACCTTGTGAGAGTTCACAGTGGCATTCCCAGAGATCCGATCGTTTCCAAAGCGCCAGAGGCTTGTATCTTCCACTCAGAGACCAAAGAGACTGGTGAACATTAAAAACTGGAAAAACAGTCTGTTATCACGTGTTGTAACAATGCAAAGAGAATTGACCATTCTTCAAGCAGAAGTCGCAAACTGTGACCCTCCTGTCTCTCCTGTCCTGTAAATATTGCTGGGAAAGATGAGTGTCATTGTGGACGACACCGCTCTAATGACAACATGAAGGCACCTGCAGTATCTCTCAAGAGTAGTAGTAGTGATTTAACAAGAGAGAACAGGGGGTGTAAAGTAAAAAGAATGGCCAGGTACTGTAGCTAGGCAGAGGTACAGACAGAAAAATACTCATCCACAGTTGACAAACAGTAAACAACATGTGAGCAATTAGTGAAACAGAGCTGGAGATAGCAGCAGTAGTAGAGAAATATTGCTAAGGGCAGAAACTGCTTGCATATTTACCTCATAAAAGTTATTATGCACTCAAAATACCCGCACAAACCAATACTATATACCAACACATACATTTCATAAGGCACATTAGCACAAAGATTTAAGGTAATAAAACTACTATGAAGATCTTGGAGGTGAAGCAGAAAATGGCAGATGGAAGATCCTTGAGTGAGTAGAAGGGAGAAGATGAGATGAAAATCTGTATGAAAGAGAAAACTTGGCAAACTGGTGAGGAGAATGGTTGGACAGTACTACCAAACCAACAAATAAAAACTCATGCCCCAGCTTTAGAGCTTAACATGCTAATGTCCTAAACATAACTGTCCGCTTCTTTTATACTGGGACTTAATTGCGGCCCCATTCGGGCTGCACCTATGCGAGAACACAGGCAAAACCATCTCTTCACCATTCACAACCGGACCAAACAATATGAAAAACTGCAATGCAAAAACTGGATGTACAGTTGTTGCCGTAAAAGGGAGTTCCTGGTTGACTGCACTGCTCAGTCAATGGCTTTGGAGGCAGTGAGTGGTTCAGTCTCTGAAGGGTCTTCCTGAGGAAACACCACATAACACACTTTCTGGCCCATGTATGTGAGTCTCTCTGCAATACGAAAGACAACAAGAGGTGTTTTAATTTCAGCAACTGCTAACATATTATACTTTTTTATAATATATATTTTTTAAATATCATTTGATTATGTATTCTACAGTGGCACAGACAACTCACCAACTAGCCTGTAGATCCATTTGGGTTTGTCCTTACACCTAACCCCCACAAAGTACACAGGGACTCCGGTCAGCATGATGACCATACCCAGGCCACAAACCACTGGCTCAGAGTACAGACTAAAGCCCAGCAGCACAGCCCAGAAAATCATGTAGGTGATGGGGATCAACATGTTGACCTGCACATGATAAAAACAGACATATTTCAACACAATGTTTCTGCATATACTATAGGCTACTGTATACAAGTATAGGGTTGGGGTAATATAGCCTATAATTTAAACAATTAATGGGACAAAATTATTGACAATTGTTTATATCTTTATTATTTTGACAAATAAAATCTGCACGTATTCTGCCCATCATATCACACACAAATCACTTGAGCTTTAAGACACAAGGGGGCGCCACAATACTATCCATGACCATGAAGACAGTAAATGACAAACTGTCGCTAATTAAGCTCTGTTTCCTGTGACTAATGAACTAATAGTTAACGTTTGGCTTCACAGACCGACCGGACACGCTGCTGCTCAGCTGAGGTGATGAGCTTCAATATCATTATGTTGGGTTTAAATGAGGTCAACGGTGTGGGGAGATTTGAAACGCCGTGAACAGCAGTGAAGCCCCATGTTGTCCTGTTCAGATGTTAGGAGGCCAGCTAATGCTAGCTGCAAACAGACCTGGGCCAAGACAGAGCCTATAGTAGGTGGGACAGAGTGGCGTTAATGCTAATTTTCTCTGACCGAGCATGTTGGAAACACAGCTTGTAGAAATGTAGCTGATTAACATTTATTGGCTACAGCTGCTTCACCTGCTAATGACTCCCCCAGCTGGCTTAATGCGCAAACTAGAAACTAAATGATGCTAATGTTGCCCTCCTCTGTTGTTTGTTTGCCTTGTTACAAAATGCGGCCTAAAGAGTAGTAAATGTTGACATTTAGGGAAATGGTCAGTACGTAATTCATGCAAAGGTGAGCTTATCATTACATTTTGTATCCTGAGTTTAATATACAGCGCTAAGGTTTTCATACAATCCAATGCCATTTTAACTATCACTGCTAGTTGTCAGTAATGCTCAATAAGTAAATGATTGAATTACTGTATGCACATTTGGAAGAAAATTTCACCTTTCGCCCTCGCACCCTTTGGACTTACGTTGAGAATACAAATTAAATGTTATAATTTCCTAATTACAGATTATTAGATGAAAAGGGGATATTGTCACAGCTGAAACCAGGAACACAAGGGAAGGAACCCAAAGGGAGATCCAGAGGCAGGACAATGCCGTGAAGATACTTTAATAAAGAAAAAACAGGCTTAAAGGTAAGTGATTGATGACCCGGCAGATGACCGGAAAGGCAGGCGTTCAAGCAAACAACAAACAAGAGTCTTCTCACAAGGGAACATTCAGGGAACAAAAGCAGACAAACTGAACAAGAGTGAGGGGAACATGGAGACTAAATACACAAGGGAGGCAAGAATAGTTGTGCATGGGTGAAACTAACCAGGACAGGACAGAGGAGGGAATCACGAAGGTGCGAAACACACAGGGGCACGAAGTTAAACAACCATGGACACATAAGGTTAAGTAATTTCAAAATTATACAGGAAAAAAAAAACACAGAGTCCAGACAGGAAGTAGCACAGAGGGCAGATTGTGGCAGATATATGAGCGGAACAGTTTTGGCAAGGAGGCACTGGTTTAGTTAATCTGCAGTAAACTGCAGAGAGCTGTGACTTGATGGTTAAACAACATTATATTATGTCTTCAAAAAGGTCATGGAAAAATACCCTGAGTTAAATGTTTCTGTACCTTGATGGGTCTGGCTAGGTTGGGTCTCTTCTTGCGGAGGTATAGGAGGCCAGCGATGGTTACCCCATAGGACAGATAGTTGATAAAGGACACATAGTTGATCAGGTTGTGCATTTCTCCAATACACAGGATGACTATTGTGGCAGTGCACTGTGGGACATGAACACAGGCACAAAGGTCAAGTAGGTAGGTACTTTCCAGTGGAGTATTGCTACTGTCTGTGGCCACCCTTTCTGCTCAGTGTCATTGTGAGGCTTGACAAAGTAGACAAAACAGGGAGAGTAGTACTTACACAGACAAGCAGGGCAGGGATTGGAGTGCAGTTCTTTAGGTGGATCATAGCCAGCAGATAGGGCAGATGACCCTCTCTGGCCCCCGAGAAACACAATCTACAAATAGACAGACACATTCTTAGATGTGTGTATGGTCAGGTTTACTGTATATGCTAGGAGTAACTCCGATCACCCTTAGTTTTATTTTGAGATAAAATGACATTTAAAGGTTTAGCATGTAGTATACGCCAAAGCAAAGTGTGGGCGTGTTCTACCTGGAGGAGGTAAACAGATATCCGTTGATCCCTCCAAAGGTGGACAGTGCTACAGAGATTGGCATCACCCAGGAAAACATCCCCAGCAGCTTTTCCCCGAAAGTCTGGAACAACACAGTGAATAATGAGTCAGATTTTCCAACCATTAATTGTTTCATGATTAATTTCACTAAGAGATGGGAGCTCCATTTTGAACACCCTGTATAGCTTTATCAGACTGTGGCTGCACATACAAGGTTTGAGTGTGTGACAGAGAAAATTGTTCAGATATTTTCTGAAACAGGACACAACTCATATTTCCAGTCTGCCAGAGTAAGGTACTCACAGACTTCCCTCATATGACTGCTAACCCATATGACTCTTTTACCTCTTGGACATGAAAAAAACTTTTATCTTATTGACTGATTGGTTAAATTTCTGATTGAGGTACTGTCTCATCCTATGATTCTCAGCTTCAAAAGGCTGTCAGATGTTATACATTTCTATACAAATGTGCCTCTTGTTAAGATGTATATAAACTGCTGTATATGAAACATCCATTCATGGAGATTGAGGGCTGCTTACCACTGCCACAGCATTGGAGGCCAGCAGCTCCTCAGGGGTCATGGAGGAGAAGTAGGCAATGTTGGTCATAGTGTAGACCAGGGTCACCAGTGGGATGGAAATGTAGATGGCACGAGGCAGGTTCCTCATTATAAGAAAAATAACAACAATTTAAGTAAGGATACTTCAAATGTTGTTTCAGCTTAAAAATAGTTGCTGCAGGATCAGCAGCATTAAAGACATAAAAATATAATAAAGAAAATAGTTGAGAATTAAAACTACTAATATTATTCTGAACTAAGTAAGTGAGGTGACATTATGTTTCACAGTGTAGATGTGGGTGTAATTAAATAGACCAATGTTGTATCTACTGTATATTAGCTTATGAAAAACTGAATATGAAATACTCTTGTATTGTTGTCATTGTGTATTCTTGTGTGTGCCGTACTTGCGCGGCTCCACGACCTCCTCTGTGACATAGTTGAGGAAATTCCAGCCGCTGTAGGCAAAGGAAGCCTGGAGGAAGGCCAGAGCTATCTGCCCCACTGACGGGTCCTGACGAAACTCAAAGGCCGCGCTGGGCTTCAGGTAATCATAGTGACCTGGAGGCAGGTGAGAGAAAAGCAGTGAAAAGATCGTTGCCTTGTTTGGCTCATATCTAGTAGTAGAATAAATTATAAAATCCACAGTTTAATGGCTTCACATCATACTGAGAATAACGGCAGAGTATTGAGGTTTAACAATTTCAAAGAGTGTTACCTCATCTTCATTACAGATTTAAATGACTTCTGCCAAAAACATTAAATAGTTTTTTCACTATTTGTCATTATCTCATTAGTAGTTCCTTTTTTGATCTCATTGTATACATTGTTCACATTACATGCATTTTATTTGGATCCTTTTTTGTCTGTAGGTTTTACTGCTGAACTTTATCATAGTTCTGCTCTGTTGTAGGGGGATTTTTTTTATTAGCTCTGTATAATGTTTTTCTACTATCTATCAGTATTTGTTAAATTATCAACAATGTTTCTTCCTAGTTACACAACATTTTGAAATCTTTTTTTCTTTATCTTGCTATAGGTAGTTAAATTTTAAACCATTGCTGTCATTTAGAGGAATAGTCTCACCACTGTGTGTGTGTGTGTGTGTGTGTGTGTGTGTGTGTGTGTGTGTGTGTGTGTGTGTGTGTGTGTGTGTGTGTGTGTGTGTTTACCTGTACAGATTTGGACCAGTCCTACCACTATGATGAGTGCCAGAGCGAGGAGTTTTCCTATAGTGAAAACATCCTGTATCCTCGTTGCCCAGCGCACACTGGAGCAGTTCACCCAGGTCAGGAATACTGCGCACACACACAAATACAAAAGGGAGAAAATAAATACACTTTTATGAAATAAACCTTAACCTCAAGGGAAAAGCAACAGGGTTATTTTTTTAACATAAAGCCTGAAGGTTCTCCCATCTCCACATTTTGTCATTACTTTATCACCATTCTTCCAGCAATCAAATGTTACATTTTTAACGGCTGTATTAACTCATCGTTTTCTTTATGCCTGTCACTTCTACCTTGCTCCAATAAGACGTTTGTAAAAAATGCGCTGTACTTTTCATTCAGTGAAACTCAGAGTCTCAAAGTGCTACAATAACATAGAACACACAGACAACAGGCGGGAGCTCAGACACCTTTGAACTAAAAATGTAGCAAGGTAAAATATGGAACCGATAGTCAAGCCGAACGGTCCAACCTAATTTCTAATATTATTTGCCAGAAACACAAGTCTATCAACATGATCCGCATCAAGTCTCTCAAGGCTCTCTTTTTATTGACCTGCGATGGTCTGAAGCGCTTGTAGAGACTGCAGCCTACATTTCGAACAGGTCATTACAGCTTGAATATGAACTTTTCATCCCATGTTAAAACGAATATTAAAATTTGGAATAAAAAGTGACAGTCTGAAAACGTCTGAACACCTTCTGAATGCACTGTACAAATGTATAGGCAGGAAAGCAAACATTAAACTGAGGGATGTCTGAGAGAGTAAATGTTAACCATTTTGATTTCTAAGGTTTCATAGTGTGACATTTTGTGCAGGACACTAGCTTCAGCTCAATGAGGGCACTGAGAGTATTTTCTGTGTTGAAGGATGAGGACAATTTTAGCATGGTTAAACTTTAGATTGGTTAAACTTGCAGTCTCCAATACACTAGATTGGTTTCAGCATTAATAATGACCTTATCTAATTATCAGCACTCTTTCTTAGTGCTGTCCTTAAACAAACTGTTTTTTGTGTGCATGCGCTGACGTGTATGCAGCATGTCGCAGTTACTCCTGGTAGTTTTCTTATTTTTCCAACATATTCGCTTTATTCTTTTTGCCATACTTGTTTAAAATTTTACTAGTAATTTATTTAATCTTTGCCCTCTCTAAACATGCTGGTAGAGTGTGTTCTGGTCTGTTTTTTCACTGTGGAATTACTTCTTCAGCTCCTTTTTTTGAATGTTATCATTCAGCAACAGTACAGTTGCGCAGCAACTCCAGGATTGCAGTAATTACACCAGAGACCAGTTGATTGCCTGTTTAATGGAAAGATACATGGATACGCAACAAGTAATTCAAAAGCAAAACTTTAATGTCATTTTTATTAAGGTAATTATTCCCCATTTCAAAAAAATAATAAATTATGCTGCACTTACAGAGCAACGACTGAAGCAGATCTTAAACACAGTCACTGTATACTCATCTTGTTTATGAGATTTCTGATTCTAATAACTCCCACATTCAATCTCCATATACAGGTATCATTGTTGGCAGTATATTAATACATTTGTGTTGTCACTATAAACATACTGTATATGCCTGTGACAGTTCACACGGATAACATGTATTGTGGTGCCTCATGAAAGTGTAAGGTTTGTCTCACAGACTTCACATTCCTCTTTTGTCAGCACACACAAGTAAAAAAGAAAACATCTTTCCTGAGCACTTCCTACCTCCTGTTTCCTACTTGCATTGTGTGTGCGTGTGTGTGTGTGTGTGTGTGTATATATATGCGCCTCTACCCAACACACTGGTCCCTAAGCCATTGTCCTTCACACTGACCCTCAGTTTTGCGTGTTTGCAAGTGCCACCATAACAAGGGCTGGCCGAATTCCAAGTGAGCCAAATGGAGCAAATGCAAGTGGCTCTCCAGTTGCCCTCAAACTAAAGTGCCGGCTTACAAATGAGACCTAAACCCAACAGGAATTGTGAGTTGGCTAGCACAGAGAAAGAATGAGAGAAAACTTTTGTGTGGTCTAAGTGTGAGGTGTGCTCTCTTGTACACATAATACCACACGACTCTGAAACAATATACCGTAAATACAAATATGAAGTTATGTTGTATTTTATGAGCCCCTTTCACACATGCACCTTGTTACATTTCTCTTAAAGTTCTTGCTAAGTCAAACCTTTTTTTGGACATTTTGTAGTAGAACTCTAAATTAAATACTGTCACATAAAGGGTATAGTATATACAGGGGAAGATATTAAATACATGATGTTCTGCTTGAAGAACCCTTCAATAGATCGGTCAGTTAATTATCATATTTTATGCACAAAGAAAATCATATTAATAAACAATGAAATACTGTGAATGAACCAACTATAGGTTTTAGTGGAGGTTCTTCCCATGTCCCAGTCTGTCAAAATGGGTTTTCATCCAGTGTATTACACTTGTGGTGTCAACATAATCGATCACATGGCTTTCTAAATTTAACATAATTTCTTCCAAGTTATAGACAACCACAATCCCTTAAAAGCCTGATATAAAACTGGACCTGGTGTCTGTGTGTCTTTTAGGCTTTGTTCAGTGTAACAACTAGAGACCATCTTGTGATGGGATCACACCAGCTGCGACACCTGTCAACATGTTGACGTTCCAACCCATGAGTACCCCGTAGTCATTACTACATTATTACTTGAGTACTTAGTACTCATGTTCTTCATCTTCATCTTCCTCTCTGTATCATAGCTCTCTTCATTCACAGCAGCGTCCTGTTGGCTTGCTTTGCCACTCAGTGGTGGGGACGGGGCGTGTCCATATAAGGGATATCAATGTATACCCACTATTTTCTCATCTAATCAGTGACGTACCATATCAACAGGAAATCTGTGAAAGCTGAATGTGCCTTAAAGGGGATGGAATTTACATAATTCTTATAAACCCCTGCTCTGGCCTTTCTCCATTCACTGACCATTGCTCCTGCTTCACAGGCACTCAGAGATTAGGAAGTGGTTTAGAACGAAGTTTGTGTGTGAGCAAGATTGTCCGGACTCTCCACCTTTCATTACCCATTCTATTGTCTCTCAGTTTTGTGTATCTTGTCTCTTGTCTTGTCTCTCTTTATCTTATCAAATGATTATATTTCTTAGTCTTTCTCCTGACCTTTCGCTCCTCCTTACTGTTACACACAAACACACTCTCTTGCAGGAGTGTGTGTGTGTGTGTGTGTGTGTGTGTGTGTGTGTGTGTGTGTGTGTGTGTGTGTGTGAGAGCATATATGGGCGGGGGTGTTATCAACCGTGTCATCCATCACTGGGTTCCCCTCCCACCACAGAAATCTAAACAAACTGCTTCCGCTGGCACGGGCACACTCACATACACACACGTGTGAATTTTTGGCAGGAGGTTTCGGTGGCACCGGGCAGAGCTTTCTCTCCCCTACAACACCACTGTGTTTTATAGTCCATTACCCGAGGAGTGTTACATGCATTTCCGTTCCTGTGGAACCCCCCACCATCTCCCCCAGCTTCCCTCTGTGTTAACCCTGACAGGAAGGAGGTGCCAGCAGGCTTTGAATGTGTCAGCGCAGGTAAATCTGTGTCCTGCCATCACGATTTCTATTGAAGGCTGCCTCAGCACTAGAATACTAAACTTATTGCTGCTTTTACTTTTAATGGATTCTGATCCCAACTCAGTGCAGATTTATCAGGGGCCTTCAATCTCAGGAACGCCTCCTTCTGGTCCAGGATCTGATCCCTGGAGTCACTGAACTGGCAGTAACCTCCCAGCCCTGTCTGTCCACCACAAGGTCTCTGACACCAGAATCCCCTCAGACTACAGTAAATGTACAGGATTTAGTCTGGATGAAATAACGCAGAGACATGCTGACAACTAACACAGTACAGTATGATTAAAGAATAGGGGTAAATAAAAGGAAAGCAATTTTTCTGTATTTGATTCCCAGTCGCACTTCAACTCTCTTATTTAAAGTAGATCTAGCTGAGACTGCACAGACCTGCAGATAGATGTGACAGCACAAAAGTATACATTTCAAATAATGAAGATCAGAGTGGATTTGTAAAAGTAACGAAAATTCATCTTTGAAAAATCTCTATTACCATAGTTTTTTTTTCAATAATCAATATAGCAAATATGAAGAATAAATAAATCACCTAATGAGAATATCATAGAGATACACAATATATAAATTAACAGTCTTTTGACTTGAGTTATTTGTGTTTTACAGTTTTCCTCTGGGGCGTTAACTAAACCAGAGTGTCCACTTGTTGCAACAGCAGAAAAAGTTCAATTCCAACAGTAATTCCTGCATGACAGGAACAGACATCTCACAGAGCTGTGTGTAGACATGTCTATGAATAACAGGCAGACGCTACAAAAGTGACACTCTTTCATACAAGGTATAGGTAGTATTTTTTATTTTTTTTGTTTTGCCATGACAGAGCAAAGGTGCTAAAGAGATTCAAAGCTCTATGTGCATTATGTGACGACCTCAGGTCATCCTTACCCCCAGAGTCACTTTTTGTTCTTTTTTTTTCTTTTTCAATGAACCACTCTGGTTTTTCCATCTGCAGAGCAATTGTAGCCTTTAGTCTGGTGACTGATCATGATCCCTCAATCAAACTCTAAATGAGTTTGGTGCAGCTCTTGATATAACAAGTCCGGCATGGTCATGGGAATCTGCCAACGTTAAATTTAAATCACTCCTACACACTAAAAATTTATTTGCACATGATCTCTGTATATGTTCTTAGCCTGCATACTGCACATTGCTTCCTTCATGTCTATGCTGTACCTATAGTTATTTTGTTGTTCTTTTTCAAACACCCATAAAAGGTAGAACAACGGCACAACTTAAGGCACAGAGGAATGATATGACACACTGTGTGCCTGTTAAGCGTACTCAGCTGTTTTGAACATCTTTTCGAAGCAAATCAAAACTAAAAGTTTTTGTAAATGGAAACATTTTTTCCAGTAAAAAAGAAAAAGGAAATTTAAAGTACAGTGACCAGAATCCATTAAAAAAGGTTTTCCAATGTAGGGCTCTCTGCAGGTCAAGGGGTTAAAGTGCCAGCCATGAACCACAGCCTCTCCAAGTTCACAGACAGCAGAGGACCTTTGTCGCATGTCCTTATTTTTAAATTGGCATATAATATGCTAACTAAATTTGAAAATTAAGGTGCATTATATCATGTGATCTTTATTCATATCAATTAAAATTAAACTGAAATGGGTAATGAGGTTTGTTTTGTGGAATATGTCAAAGACATCCTTCCAAACCAGTGGGAGAGATATAACATCTGATTGGCTGAAACATACTACTACTCCCTCTCTTTCTACCACTGCTGCACCACCACACTGACGTGGTAAAGACTTGTGCTGACTGAAATCAGCACCCTGCTGTGCCGGAATGAACAATAGAAGCTGATATTTCTGTATGACTAAGTGAGGGTTGAGGTGTGTATCCCTCCTGCTTTGAAAATCATCACATTTCTGGTGATTGTCAGTTATGATGTGAATTTTATGATGCTCGGGTCAGTGAAACTGTCCACAATCTTTCATATTTTCAAGAAATAATACATTTATTTTTATTGCTTATTGTTCACTGTCTGGAACAAGTGATGAATATTTGACAAAGTAAAAATGGGTTTACAGAGTTAATCTCCTGTAATGGGTGTTCTAGAGATATTACTGTGCTTCTCTGTGCTGTCCAGTGCTCCTATTCTTAGATGAACACAACCAGCCCACAACTGGACCTGTCTGGTTTTCGCACTCTCGCACACACACACACACACACACACACACACACACACAACACACACCCCCCTCGGTCACTTGTGACTCTCACGCAGTACACTCTGCAGGGGAGGAAGGACAGGGGACACATATCTAGGCTGACTCACATTCATAAACCCTTAACTGAGAAAAGTTCAGTTGACATAACAGGGGCTTCAGTAAGACTCAGCAGTGCAGAACAACATTTAATCCAGTTAATCTCCTCGAGTGTTTCAGAAAAACATTGCCCTCAAAGTGCTGAAAAAAGTTTACATTTTATCTTTGACAGCCAAGATACTCAACTTTCCTAAAATGACTTAATACTGATCTCCAGTTTTGCTAATGCCCTGAGGGCAAGTTATGAATGATTTGACAGGTTTTTATCTTCTGTGGGTCAGTTTATGGAGCTTGGTTCATGGTCCTGAATTTGTTCAGAAGCATTTATGATGAACACAACTGCAGAGCGACTCACTGCATACAGCGCTGCGTAAACTTCAGGCTAAAAGAATGTATGACCTGAATGTAAATAGCAGTCCATCCTCTGCACTCAGAAAAGGCTGTTGGTGGGGATTACAATAATTATTCCCACATGGTAGCATAGTGAGCTGACTAAAAGTTTATTATTTATATTGTTTATTAGTTTTTGGAGGAGTGACATGTCTCCCTTCCATGAACCTTCTTGTGGTGTTTGAGGGTGATGGAGCGACAGTGAAAATACTTATCAAACTTTTAACATCAAGTTCTCTCATCCATTATTCTTCTCCATCTTTGTCAGAGTGCTGTGGAACCTGACACTTTCACAACCCACTCAAAGGTTCAGACATAAAGACTGGAGCTGACGTAACTGCTGATCACAGATGGACGACTACAAAGTCCCTGTGACTGTAGGTCTGAAGTGTGATGCTGTGGACCAGAGAGGAGGATGGGGGTGGTACCAAACAGCCAATAGGAAAATCAAACAGCCAACCAGAATGTCATCTGGCCAATTGGATCCCCCATCATTGATGTGCAAGGTGTCCTGCCCATTTCCTGTTTCCATGGTGCTCAGTGACAGGAGCGTCACGGTAACCACTGTGAAACAATGCACAATGGCGTAGACACACCCTCTCATTAGCGGCGTCCTCAGAGGCTGGCACCATTATGTAGTCTGACACTGATACTGACACACATACACACAAAAACTCGTACCACACTCAAAAGCACAACACATAAACACACTCACTCACTAAGCAGCACTTGTAACATTCTGTTTCCAAAAATAGTGGAGGTGCGCTCCGTAAATGCTAACCTCAGCCTGACACATGCACGCTCCCTCACAGATAGCCGAGCCTCCCCTGTCTTTCCCTTTCTCCATCCAGTCCAGACAAGACCAAACCGGCTGGCTTGTCAAACAGATATACTGAGTCTGCTTTTGCCACTGGCTATTTAAATACATCATGGCCGACCATCACAGTATCATAATATCTTCAAGCCATGAGATTAAAGTATCTGGATCTGGTTTGAAGAGTCGGATTAACCCTTTGTGGTTTCATGGCGTTTTCCTTGTATATTCATAGAGCCAGGTGGGAACAGGGTGGAATACGGGGTGCTTCAGTTTTTCCAGCTGGATGAAAAGATTTTTAAAGACATTGACTCCTGCCTTCATCTTTGTCTCATTTGTTCCCTGAGCACATGCAATGTTCAATCAGTATTGCTTAAATGAAATGTAAGTTTGCTCTGACCGTTTACCCTAGACCTGAAGATCAGTTGCTTGTAACGCTGCTCTAGGAAAGGATGTTTGCTCTAACGTTACCTCACTGGAAGTCACTCGGGGGCATACAGTCAGGCGACCTGAATGTCGAAAGCAACATCAAGTCTGGAGTGTGATACTGTGAACCAAGATGTCGTGATGACAGAGTGCCAGCAAGCAGCCAAAGAGAAATGTAACCTCCACAGACTACCAACAAATCCATCAGCAATTCCTCCTCTGTTGATGCAAACTTTCTTCAGTCAAGAAAAGTCAACCTGTCAAAACCTGGCCAAGATTTCAGCCATCAACCAACTTCTCAGTTTGGAAAAGTTGAGCTTCTGCCAGTTGCTGTCTAACAACACCAGACACCAGACCTGTTATTAAACATTTTACATCAACACAAACATGTCAAAGGTTTTACTGTGCTGTGCTATTATTTTTTGTTTAAAGAAAAAGTTCAACGTTTTAGGAAATATGCTTTCTTACCAAGAGTTCGATTAGACAATCGTTACCACTCTTACAATATCTGCCCTTAAAGATTAAACAGCCACCAGGACATGGTTAGCTTAGCTTTGCATAAAGACTGGAAACTGATAAACAGCTTGACTGGCTCTGTCCCACGTCTGGGTGGGTGACCTGGCCAAAATACAATAGTTTGGCCGCATTTGACTGAAGCTACTGAGCAGAAAAAGCACTGCTATCGCCAGCTGCAGCTGTTTAACGGTTAACAATGGGCCGGTTATCAGTTAACGAACTTTTAAAATGATATATCTCATATAGCTCATCCATGAAATAAGCTCGTCAGATCACCCACCCCTTAGTCCAGAGGTAACAAAATATGCCTCTAAAGCTCACTCTTTAACACAATACATCTAAAACTGAAGTGAAAAAAGCAAGTTGTGGTTTAACATAGTGCAATGTGTCAAATAATTCTTGGCCAGGAACGGTGACTTCATTGAGTCTTGACAACTCCCTGACAACCCGAAATGTATATGTATATGGATAATATAAATGTAATATACAGCATATCAGCCGAAAGTGCCCAGCCCCTCAACAACATTGATGAGTTTAGACTTCATTAGTCTCACAGATCTTTGATTAAGACATTAATTGAATAATTCCTGACATTGTTTGCTGTGCCTCTCCCCATCACAGACGTAACACAATAGTGAACCTACACCGTAATGCTGCATTCCTGAGGTGAAAGGTCAAACATTTCCAGCTGTCAGGTTGTATAACGTACTCTGTGCATTATAGTGACAGCTCCTCTCCTTTCACAACTTTCAGGACATGTGAATTTGCATAGAATGTAGAGTGAGTACTACTGTGTTGATATGGCACAAAATGACTGACCGCATTTCAGAAATGTCACAGGGAAGGAAGCCCCGCCAAGGTTCTTTCCTACTTGAAATTCAGTCACTCTTTGGCATCTGACTTTAAATTGAATGAAAAGAAGCATCCGGTGTCTCCTGGCCTTTGCCTGGAAAAATCCCGCACTGCACAGGACTTTATGTGTTTTAACTCTCAGTTTGTATAGGATTAACAAAAGAACTCCTGTTGTGATTAGCATTAGCAGCAGTACTTACCCTGGTTGAACAGAAAGAAAAGAGCGCCACCTGTGGAAACTCAAGCTTCATCGATAGATAATCAGAGGGAAAAGGCTTGTGAGGCTGTGATACACTGATTCACAGATGATCTCTAGGAAGCGCAGTTCAGACCCATTATAGAAAAGCACAAACTTCATAGACTATTCATGACTGAAACTAAAACGAAGTTTCACAGGGTTTCTGGTTGTTTGTGACTCACAGATGCAGATGGTGGCGAGGAGTCTGGTGGCAATGTATGGAGGCAGGCAGTCCTGGAAGGCTGGTTGCAGGACGTAATTGGAGAAGGTGAGTGCGATGACAGCCAGTGTGGTTGGGTACATGATGAGGACGGCACTCCACAACAACAGGAAGCTTCAGGAAACAGGGACAAAGAGGAGACACTAAACTTCCTACATGAAAATTAACATTCCTTTGCACATACATTTTTTTATTTTTATTATTGAGATTAACATGGAGAAGTTGCTGCTACGCACTGTTGTGGGTTTACTGTTACTTTGACAGGGAAAAAGCCCTCTCCATTATTTCTCTATTACAGTCTGATGAGCGCTGGCCAGTACAACCATAGTTTGCTTGCTAAAGGGCATCTTTGCATTAGTTACAGGATGGCAGGAGGAGACAGACAGTGGACACTGTCGTAGCAACCAGACTAGAGTATACCTCATCTTACTGACAATGACACTGCGACTTTTGACCACTCCTGTGACCTTTGGCTTCTTTTTGTAATATAATAATGGATAAATCCATAACCAACACAAAATATTCACATGATCTGCTAGAGTAGGGGTTTGTAGGATTTTTAAACTGGGAAGGTGAGGTTATTGTTCTTTGGTTCTACCTACTGCTGGACATAGTTAATGCTGAGAAAAAGAGAGCTTGAGTTGCTGTAATGTACTACCACAAAGAAGGGAGAGAGGATGTCATTGAACGGAAAATGTGGTTTGTCTGTTTGTTGATGGACAGTGGTTTCACAGATATGTGTTTCACATCATCTCTTTTGCTGTTGCATTTTTTATATTATTTCCTGTTCTTTTTTTCCTGGCTCCTTCTAGTTCTTTTGATGTGGCACTTTGAATTTGTTTTACACGTGCAAACAAATGAGCTAAACAAAGCCACACAGGGCCAAACTAGTGCCTCCACAGGCATGCACACTGCAGTGCATGTTTGACCTTCCCAGACTTACAGTAACACTCTGATCAGCTGACATGTCACATGACCACATGAAAGTCACAAGACCTTCAGAGCTGATTGGTTCCAGACAGCCAGTCCTATTAAAGCAACCCTCTTGTGTATGGACCCTGGACTGTTGGCAGTATCATTCATACCACGTTAGTTCAAGTGCTGAAAGGCCGAAGATCGTTGTGTGAAAAATGGACTGGACAAAAACAGTGCTTACCCCACCAGCCCTCCAAAGATTTCTGTCACGTATGAATAGTCTCCTCCAGACTTTGGGATAGTGACACCCAGTTCAGCATAGCACATGGACCCGAGGGTACATATCCCCCCTCCGCAAACCCAGACGATGAGTGACAGCCCCACTGAGCCTGCATGCTCCAACACTCCTTTAGGAGAGATGAAGATCCCAGAGCCGATGATGTTACCTTCGAAGAAACAAAGATTAAGATTAAGATTAAGATTAAGGTTATTTACACTTGCCTATAAATAATTAAATACCCTGCAAAACAAGTCTACCTACGTTCACACATCAAGCCATCATACTTGAATTTAAATCATATTCTTCGTAACCCTCCAAACATTTACAAGCAAGTATTTTTCAGGTTTTCCTACTTAAGTAATCAGTTGTTTTATCTGAGGCTTGTCAATCCGCTTAATTACTCAGATGCACTATCTGTGTGCAGGTTTCAGAGACCTACACAAGGTTGAAAACTAAAATTTGGTTGGACGAAGAAAAATCACAATCAGCCAAGAAATCCCAAGAGACCTATTAAAACATCCCAACCATTTTAATTACATCTCTAAGGATTCTCTTCAGCTGACTTTTCTTTCATTTACTGAATCGTACAATCGCCAAAAACTACCTTATAATTACCTTTTTCTCTTTTATGGTGGACTGAACGTGTGTGTGAAACAGTTTTTTTCTTTTAACATTTTTTTGTTTTATTATATTTAATATATATATTAAGTCTTTTATGGACAATGACAAATAATAAATGTAACGAAAAGGCAACATATACACTAGTAAAGAAGTCAAGAGTCAGAGGTCAAAGCAGTCTCATGGTAGATATTGCAACTTTTTTCAGCTGGATTCTGGATGAGACTAAAGTCTACCAGAAAGAAAGTGCATGGTTCAAATGGAAAGAACAACAATAGTGAGACCAAAGCTTAAACACACATAAAGAAAAGGAAATTCTCTCCTCCTCTCACTTTGAATTGGACAACAACCCGTTTTGGCATTTTAGTCTTCATTTGGTAATAAGTGTAGTTGGATGTAGAGATGTTGTGACAGACATAACAGCACACACAGCCTCGTCTCAGTAGCCTGAAGCTCCGTTCTGTCCCCTCTGTTGTGTTATAGTGTAGGAAAATATCTACAGGGCTTCCTGTTGACTTATGTCCATTTCTTTTGTCAGATAATTGCATGAATATAAAATAGTAAATTTGCTCATACTGTACGTTCCACCTTTCCACCATCAAATCTTTGTTTTATGCTCATGACGTCACCTGACAACAATCATAAATACAGGTTCATGATAAAAACTCGTGCTACTTCGTGCGATTGCTTTTACCATTCAAATAGTAGAAACAGTTGAATTTTATTGTTGCTGTTATACAGTAACAAACCATCGTATCCGCGAAAGATGTCAAAAAAGTCAGTGTTTCTGAACAGATAAATTTACCCCGACTACACTGCAGCCCAAGGCAGAATTGTTGAGTCGCCATGAGTCATTGTTTTCCCACTGGGAGAGCAAAAACGCAGAACCACGCAGAAGTGCTACCTCAGACACTGTACTGAAGGATAATACACATGTACATTATGTACGGAATTGTCACTGAGATCTTACCAGGGTCAAAAAATGAACAAATAAAAAAATGGCTTCAGCACAATCCAAAGCAGCACAAACCATTACAGTGTACAATCAAAGTTACCCAGTGGCAATAAAACTAGCCAATTATCTTTGTTTAGCTTTGTTTTGTTTGTATTTTGTTTATTTGATACATATTTGCGGGATATCCTCGGTCACAAAAAGAGCCTTTTTTTATAACAGTACATTAAATGTTTCAAGTCTCCACTTGAAACATTTAATGTTAATGTTTATGAACATGTGTAAGCTTTTCAAAATATGTTATCACAGATCTATGACTGAATAATAATTTAAATAGGAGAAAAGTTTCAGCGAAGAAGTACTGTGAGAAGAATGGACCACTTTTGTTGTAATAAGATTTTGTCAGGGAAAAACATCCAAATGGTAAAAACCCAAAACAAGTTTTACTCATCTAATCAATTAAAAAGTATTTGGAAAGCTACCCAATCTGATAACACCTGACACCTAATTAGCTCCCTGGTGACCAAAACCGATCAGAAAAGCAACCACTGAAGTAAATACAGTTGTAGAAGGAAACTGTCATTACAGCTGCAGCTGCAGTTGTTTTACTTGTATAATCTATATTTAAACCATAGCAAACAACAGAAGAAACAGAAGCAACATTTGTCCCATTTGTGTAATGACACAATGATAATTATATTTTAAATGGAACTGGTTAAGCCAATTGCGCCTTGTGTGGAAACATAGCTCATTGAGGGCCTGTCTCAGCTGTCCCCCAAACAGGGATAAACAGAGGATCCCTAGTGGCTCAGTTGGCTAAGGCACATACTAATAAGCCACCATGTCATGAGTTCAGATCTATCCTGGCACTCATATGTCATCACCACTAGGAGAAGAAAAGAGAAAACAAAAACTGACAGCAGCTGTCCAAGCAACACTTTGTTTTGTACTGTCCGGCGTGTTTTTTCTCCTTTTGGAGAACTTCGGGACAAAGTTTGACTCTGTCCCCAATAACAGCTAAAATAGCTGCAAAAAGCCCAGTGAGGCACACCATCGCAGCCTCCCTGTTAGATCAGCTCTGAATACTCCCTAATGATGCAGTGCAATGGAGGAGGTCTGAACATCGCATTTATCACTGTCAGATTTGATTGTGGAGGCTGTGGTGAGATGCAGAGCGGTTACATAATGCCTATGTTGTGTTTGTTATGTCATAAAGTTTGGCATCACAGCTGAAAGCGTGAATCAGAGTCCTACTGACCCTCTCTGCCTCCCTGCACTGGCTGAGATTAATCACTATTTTATTCAATTCATGGAGAAGGGTTAAGAAATCTCTCCATCACCCTCCTGTATGAAACCGTAACAAACTGTGTGATAAAATGCTAAGACTTTCTCTGCCAAAGGGAAACGATCTGCAGGTGGTTGATGGAGTGGAGGTGGAGGTGTGAAAATGTGGGAATATACTAATATGCCTCTTCCATATCATTAAGTCTCCTGTCATTTGAGACCCTGCCACGCCCTCCCACCGTGTAATAACCCCCTGCTTTCCCGCTTTTCAGCAACCCGACTCCTCCCCACCAACCTACTCACCTGCTCCCACTTCTCTAATCAGCTCTTAGTATTTGCACTGGCCCATTTCCACTCATTCCCTGCCAGATTTTCTACTTTGTGTCCTATGCTGTAGCAGTTGAGCCTTGCTTGCCTGATTTGCATACCTGCTCCATTTTTCTAGTTAGTCTGCCTGTCCTTGTCGGCTTCAGCTTGCAAAGCCATAACAAAGCTGTTTTGAACTTTTACCTGTGTCTGAGTCCTCTAAAACCTGAACCCGTGACACTTATATGTGTGATATAAGTGCGTTCAGTTTGGTTTAGATTATTGTCATTTGGTACATTTGGTACATTCTAGCTAAATGTAAGGAGTAGTAGTGTATTTAGCAGTTGCATGCAGTGCAGAAGTAGCCATGTGCACTGTCAGCCTCAATGGTGGGGCGAGTGGGGCGTTGGATATGTGAGTAGGCTGATCTGGTGGGTAGTAGCGTGACTCAAGTTGTTTGTGTGTACTAGCTGCACAGGCTTCACTCCATCTGTGCTTCACAGTAAAGACTTGGAAAGTGGTCGTTATTAACCTGAGTGATTTGAGCATTAAATTCACACTAGCAATAATGAAATTGACCAAATACTTAACTGCTGAAGCTCTCCGATATACTGAAAAGGTTCATCAGAGCTGTTGGATTATTTTGAGAGTTTAGCAATGGATTTTGTAAAATGAAAAAATCTGTCAAATGAACATGATACTAAGTTAAAATGGCACGCAAAAGAGTTAATATTAACTGGGACAGTATATGTTTTTTTTAATCAAAGCACAATAGACTTGACCTTGGCTATTAAGATAAGCCACTAAAATAACATTACTGTTGAAAGGGCCACACATTTTCCCTTTCCTTTGTTTGAATGTCAGATTGTGCTTCATGTTCCACGTTCCACTGAGATCTCATATAGAAGATGTTTGTCATTTGTCTTGATGACAAAAACTGCCTCTCTTGTTCTGTATTAAATATTAATGTAGGTTTGTGTCTGTTTGTCAGTGAAATCCTTTTCCATTTGTTTTATATATTCATCATCATATATATGGCATAGAAAACATGAGGATCTGTGAGATGCAGGAACCACCAGTTCTATAGTCTATAATGTCCAACATCTGGCTTCAATTTGTCTTCGTTCGTTGTGCCATCTCTTTGATTTGGAGGGTTCGCCTACTTGTGGTTTACAACCTTATCATTTGTTGAAAGCGTGTGCAGAGGCACAGTGGAGACCTGTGGAAATAATTTATGTTTTCAGTGGCACATTCCTAATGTACCATGACATCTAACTCGGACTATGGACGCCCAGTTAAAGTCTGTCTTGTGACTCCCCCCCCCCCCCCCCCC
>NW_019525450.1:3314708-3353808 GCF_002814215.2 Seriola lalandi dorsalis
GGCCACACATAGTCATACAGGCTGATAAATGACGGCTGAAAAGTCAAAAACATGAGCTCATGTTCCAAGATCATCTTAAGCTGTAACTTCAGAGGCAAGAGCAATTTGTGAGGAATGTCAGGGACTGGGTGCAAAGCGATCGCTTTATCCATTCTCTCATTCAGCTGGTCTCCCAAATTTATGTATGTTTTGATATATTTTGAGTAACCTGGCAGAACATATGCAAATAGCAATGTTGATTTCTAAACAGCAGAGGTGCAAATGAACATTTAGTGTATAATAAAAAGGAGATGAGTTAAAGTGTCTGTAATAAACTAAACAAACTCTAAGAACATACTGTCTCATACAAAAATAACCTCCTGACTTCATGACAACATTCATGTCATTTCATTAAGTCGATAGCCATGTCCTCCCCCTGCCCCACAAACACAGAGGCTAGATGCTGGATGTATCCAGTCACAGGCCGTTTCTCAGCTGGCAGCTGCAGCGTGGGGAAGCCTCTGCATTAGTGTCAGATTATAACAACACATAAGGCACATCCTGTTTAGTTTATTGCTGTAAATGACGTTGTTTCCGTCACTGAATACTGTTAACATCGGTCAGAACATCCATTCATACATTTACAGGAAACTGAAACAACGCAACTTCCTGCCTTAAAACAGTCTTTACTTTCTGCGGCGGCATTTCTCTCTTATAAATTGCCTGCCGTGGAGCACGAGCATATTTTTGCTGCGGGTGTGTTATAATAGGATGATTGCAAGGAGGGAACAACATTAATGCCTTGCTTTACCGGTGCACCGCTTGAGAAATTGAACCCCTAACCCCGGCAGTGTTAGAGCGTAACTGTCCCACAGACCCACATGGAGGCTGCGCTTTGTGTCTTTCAAGTTCAACATAAGAAGATCCAGCCACGTAGGCATGTCCATATTCAGATCATCACAGACTGATGCAACAGTTTCCTCACATTACCTTAAAACTCAGCAGTTTGAACGGGACCCACACATCAGAGGTGGAGTATCCGTGCGTAAAACCGACCTTCCGTGCGTTTTTGGCGGTTTTATGTCAGATTTTGATTTATCACTCAGAAACTGTAAGGACGCTGTAGGGGTACCTTACAGCGTCCTTACAGTAGACCAGGACCCGAACTAAAACGGACTCCTGCTGTGGCAGACTCTTGCTGTGTGCTGTGATATTGTAACTTAAACAGCAAAGCAAGAACTGCACATCCGCCACGTTACAGTAGTTATTCCGCCAGCCGGCCGCTCAAACACGTTTCCAGTTAACTTCTCCTTGCAGATGAATTCACCGTATCGACCAGCTCTTCATGAACACACTGTTTAAATCAAAAGCTGTCACACACTCACCGATGATAATGGCACAAGCGCTCAAAAGTCCAATTTCTTTTTTCAGAGTGACTCTGTCGCTGTTGGAGTTTTTATCCTTCTTCTTTTTCTCTTTGTCCTCCATCTCCTCCGCCTTGCAAATGTATTTCCTGCCGCCTCGGTCCGGTCCAGATACTGTACACTGAACCAGGCTCCGCTCTCCGACCTGCCCTTATAATGTAATGATGAACGGAGACATGCGCATGCGCACAACCCACCACCGTAGCCGCCACCTTGACTCAGGTAGGCTGAAGTAAAGTCGTGACAGGATAAAGGAGGCTCACACCTGTGGCTATAGGAAACAAAGAAACACAGAGGAAAATATTTACTTACTCATGTGTGTGTGTGTGTGTGTGTGTGTGTGTGTGTGTGTGTACATATATATATATATTATTCCTTTACATTTTAACCATGCTCTCCACCAATATAAAATTATACATGTGCGATTTTTCCTCCCCAGAAGAGACGCTGTATCCTCATGTGCGAGATCAGTTTGATGCTGCACACTGTAAATGTGTAGTTATAATGTATTAAACACACATCTGTCAACTTTGTGTCATCCAATCAAGATGCATAGGGAATCTGTCAATTTCAAATAAAAGAAATTAATAGATGTGGGGAATTTAATTTATACAAATACAATAATTAATCAGTATTATCATTATTTTATTTTTTGTGAATTTGGATGATCAAAAAACAGGGTGACCCTCATTAGGAATAGTACAGTTTTAATGTAGACAGGATTCAGGTGAGTCTGTTTTCCTTCTGTGCTACTGTAACTTGAGCCCCTGCTCATCTTTTTGAAGTGGGGGATCAACAGAGTACTGCTCCACACAGATGTCTTCAGTTAATATATTTCAGTATCATAACATGACATTAGTGAACACTGAGTCATGCATTTGATGACTTTGGTTCCTTACGGTCTTATAAAAGGCTAATTTTCTAATTGTCTTTTTGAAAAAGATAAACTTGGAAACACGGATATTGCAGCATACATTATTCATAAGCTGTGAGAGGAATACAGAAACAAACTAGAATAGCACTCAGTAGAGCTTTTACCTCCACCAAGGTCAAACAATCCTGCATTTTCTTCCACCAGATCTGGATGTTTATCTGGTTCTTCAGCAAACTGTAAAGATTCATAGATATGATTGATTTTATAGATCAAGATCCAGACATCATTTCCTGAGAAATTGATAAAAATGTCACAAAATTCCAGATCTGTATGGAAGTTTTTATTGGACTTTATCATTTGTAACCCACAGAAGATAATTCACAAATGTGTATCCACAAATGTTTCACTATCAATAAACATGTATTTTGTTATTTGAGTTGTGTAAAATCATATCCACCAAAATGCGAATGGCAATGCAAATATAGGCATAACATGCTCTGTAAACATTTACATATCTGTTGATCCCTGTGTACACCTGAGACAGTTTTTTTTTACATTTGTGGATCACTTCCTGTCAGTCTTATTTGACTAATGTGTATGATACTGTAGCTGATCTGTAGAAAAAAATCCAGAAATGTGAAGTGTCCACAGAAGAGAATCCACAAATATGTATAATGATCCACAAATATCTCACTATCCACAAACGCTGTGTGGGTTATACAAGGACAATCGGGGGCTCAACTTCTTCTCCGGGGAGAAAGGGAAGCCAGTTCAGTGCAGGTGTGTGCTTCAGTGAGCTCAATTGTTGCAATCCTCACAGTATCTTGCTTGTTTAACTAAAGCTGTCAGATAAATGTAGTGGAGTAGAAAGTACAGTATTTCCCTTTGAAATGGTGGGTTGGGGGAAATAAAGCGGAAATACTCAAGTAAAGTGCAAGTACCTCAAAACTGTTCTTAAGTACAGTATTTAAGAGTAAAGGTCCTTACTTTCCACTGCTGCCTGCACAGCCTTCAGCACACATGTAATTTAATATTGTTCAATTACCCAACAGCTAAAACTCCTGAATTCCTGAGTGAAAACAAAGGGGATGTCTGTTATAATATCAAAAAGGTGAAAGACTAACTAAACCACCACAGCCACACAAGACTGTTAAATTGAAATAATAAACTCTTTACTGATGTCAAAACAACAACTAATCCATGACTGTCTCACTGCTCATGACTGGGGGGGGGGGCGTTGTTAGGAATGGCGGGGTTTGGCTGGAGGGCTTGCAGGTGAGATGGCGTGGCACGCAAAGACTGGCTGCAGACACACAGCGGAGCTGACGACGAGTGGCGAGACAGCCGGGGTACTTGAACAGCGAGCTTGATGAGGTGATTGACTACAGGTGTGGAGAGGAGCCAGGAGAGTGAAGCCCCGCCCACAACACACACACACACACACACACACACACACACACACTCACACTCACACTCACACGCACGCATACGACAGGCCCGGAGGAGAAGCGGGACGGAACAGAGGAACGCACAGAAACACAAGAGAGAGAAAAACAAAAGCAAGAGTTCCGGCGGAGAAGTGACAGGTTCTCCAGTTGCTTGGTTTTGTCTTCTTCATGTCTTCTACACTGGAAGTGGGAATGCATGGCATTATGTAGCTGCACATCTGCTGCTTGTGATCACCTCATGCAGCTGAGAAAATCAGAGACTTTCTGCCTGCAATGTGACAAACACTTCTGGCGGTTCCTCTGCATGGTCTGGACATAAACTGAAATGTGCTGCATCAAATAATGACGTGTTCAGTAAAAGATCATAGTTATCAGCCCTTTAGTGAACTTAATTACTGCTGTAACTGATGCTATGCAATTTTAAGTACTGTTTGATTTTAAGACATTAAGTCAAACAGACTGAATGATGGGATGAGGAGAGAGGAGACAGACCTGAGGGAAACACTCAAGTTGCAGCAGTGGAGACAGAAGCAAGAAGAAGATAAAGGCGATAAAGAGACGCAGGAAAAACTGTTTATGTTTAATTTATTTTCTATCTCTGATTTTTTATGATATAATCTAATCACATTGACAGATCTTTTAATACAAGGACTGACCCCATACAACAACTGTATTAATTACCAGCTGCGATAGAGCGGCTGGTATTGTTTTCACCGTGTGTGTGTGTGTGTGTGTGCGCGTGTGCGTGTGTGTGTGTGTCATCATGAGAAAAAAATACCCCAATTTTCATGGGGATGGCCTTTTTTTCTTCCAAAGGCAAACTATATTCTATTAGTCAGGTTCAAGATGAACATAACAATGACCAGCAGCCTGTTGGGTGTTTTCTACCTTCAGCTCAGAAGATAATCCATCTGATTAAGCTGCTGTTTAATTACCTAAACAATTCAACTACTTTAGCTAAGGTTCTTACCTGTGGCTGGTCTTTTCTACAACCAAACTGTTTGAGGTTTATTTGTGCAAATATGGGCTTCTACCTCTAATGATTGAGCCATAGAGTGGGTGTTGTAAAGTGTGTTGCAATGAAAAAAACAGTCCTGGGTCTGTCACACGTTGCTTCCGTTTTCCCTCGAGAGAGCATGTGTGAGTTTACAGTCCATTTGTTCTTTCTCCTTCCTGCTTTATAGCTGATGCTCTTTCATTAGCTATGCAAATGTTAGCGGATGACAGAGCAGCAGATGATAGAGATGTAAAGATTAAAGAGAGGATGGAAATCAGATAGTAGAGATGATCAATGGTACACACAGTGCAGGTAGAGAAAAAACTGATGTCAGACATAACCCTTTCCGATGATGGATGGTGGAGGACTTCAGATAGATAATATACATTGAATGAAAATGGTACAGAGGAAGAAGTAACAGATTATAGATAATCTGTTAATATGTGATACATCAGATGATAATTGATAGAAAAGGTCAAGATGGTTGAGATAATAGAGATGGTAGGAGATAAAATACAGATGATAGACAGTAATTTATTCTATTATGGAACTAAACAAAGTTTAACCCTTGAGTGCTATCAACGAAACACTGAACAGCCAATTATATTCCCATATTTTACTGTGAATAGAAATGTAAATGTAATGTATTTACAACATTCCACAAGTGTACTTATTGTTCCCTTTGGATAACTGGAGAAATGTTTAATATTCAAAGAACAACTTATTTCCAGGGTTGTGTACCAGTATTTACTGATAATAAGGAGATATTTGCTTTTACTCTTGTTGGTTTTGTATTCAGTTTTGAATAATTCACAGGCTGTGTTCACAAGTCCAAGGTCACAGACACAGTAAAATACAAGATGTGAGGAGGAGATGGAAGATCGATATTGTTAAATAAAATTTTTAGCCTCCTAGCACTGCGGTTCAAAGGATGGCAATGCTGGTTGGCCGATTAGTTGACGATAACTTTTGGTTATAGTATTTAAGTACTGAATGGATTGCTATGACATTTGGATGATCTCATTGGATGAAGCTCCATCAGCAGGTCTTCTCTATTGTGAAGTATATATATTTATATATAATATCAATATCTATCTAATTGATTGGCACAAAATTCTACAGTGATCCTACAATAGATTCCTTTCTGTATCTTTTCCTCCGTCAGTCTGTTTATGAGTTCACCACTTATAAGCAGACTGAAATATCTCACAGACTGTTTGATGGATTTCCTGACATTTTGTTCAGATATTCATGGGTCCCAGATGTGGGATGTGTCCTAATGACTTTGGGGATTCCCTGACTTTTCCTCTTGTGCCACCATGAGATTGACATTTGTGGTTTTGAGTTAAATGTCCCGACAACTATTGGATAGATTGCCATAAGATTTGGGACACAAGTTCATGTTCTCCACTGGAAGAATTGTAATAATTTTGGTGATTGCCTAACTTTCCATGAAGTCATTTTTTTATTTATCCAATGCTTTATTTATTATGATATACTTGCAAAACTAATTACTTTCCCATGAGCCCCATCTGATCTTTGTGTTGAGAGGTAATTACCAATGTTGACTATACCATTTAGTTTAGAACACCACTGTGCTTAACTGCAGCCTCCTAGTGTTTGTCATTCATTTCTTTCTAGTTTACCATATATTTAACTGAAGGCTTGCTTTTTTGATTTTACGTCGCAGTGGGTAAAACCTGGCCGAGAATGTAAATGAACAATTATCTTCATGTCTTCATGTTTTACACACACACACACACACACACACACACACACACACACACACACACACACACACACACACACACCACCCCATCTACAGTTTAAGGAGTTAAGTCAGTAAGTTGCGGCAGACGAATGCTAACGAATGCACAATTAACTTGGAGGCCGGCCTCCCTCTCTAAAAGGAGGCCCCAACAAAGAGAGGAGATGCTTTGTTGGCGACAGGAAGGCAAGCTGAAACACTGGCTTCAGTGTGATGGCAGGAGGGGACGAGGAAGAGGAGGAGATGAAGTGGGGAACAGCCAAAATACTGTGGTGGCATAAGGGGAGGAGTTTTGCTGTAAACAAATATATCACATCATCCCAGAGCAGCGGCGGGAGGAGAGGAAGAGGAGTTTACGAGGAGGCGAATGGAAGTGGAGGACCAAGAGGACAGGGACAACAGTAGAAAACATAATGAGGAGAATAATGAGAAAAGGAGGAAGAGGAAGATGCAGGTGTTTGGAGGCTGCAGTGGACAATGAATTGTGAGCTGATAAGAAGCGAGCTATATATCGATGTTCTGTAGTTTCTCACCTGAGGAAAACACACACAACCTGTGTCCCAATTCAGAGGCTTGACTACAAAGTCTGCATTTCTTCACTCAATAGTTGATAATGGGCTGACAAGACCTGCACCACTTTAAAGTTTCAACTGCATGCAGCTTAATGTAAGGACACATTTTGTGCATCTTGCACTTCCATCCGTAGTTTATTGTAATCTCAGTTATTAAAGAGCGTTTGTGGGTTCACCACTGGTATATTTTATCTGTGAATCAGTAAAGGAAAACAGCATACACCTCTTCTAGTGTGGCTCTGGCTCACAGCTCGACATTAGGGGAAGGGGATCCTAAAGGAGGAAGTATATGAGGAAATATTGATTCTTACAATTAAGTCTCTCTTCTTTTTGAATCTGATATTGACTGTGTATTTGTTTTAAACAATCAGAGCAATTCAAATTATGTTTGAGGCTGCCTTTTTTCCTACAGTCAATCCTTCACATTTCACACTAAACTGTTTCTAAGACAAATTGAATAAACTCATCACAGAGAATTAACCTTTAACCAGCCACGCACATGTGAGAATAACTGGTGCCTCTGTGCCTCTAGATCTGAAGGCGTGCCAACAAGCCATGCTAGAGAATGAACACGCACAATACATCAGCATGTACTTTTGGATCCCCTTCCGCTATGTAGACAAGATGGTGACCGTCAAGAGTTAGATGTGTCCATTGTTTTGCACCATCTGGGTACTTATAGTTCGCTGCATGTTGTTGAACTTGACAATGTGAATGCACTCAAGTACCAAGTGTGAGTATGGAACTATGCAAATTGAGAAACAGCAACAATGACTGGGGGAAAAGGACTAGGGAAAGTATTAAGGGGCAGATGAGGGAAATGAAGACCAGGTGTGTAAGTGGGCAGAGTATCACAGGTGATTGAAAATGGAAAACAGGTGAGCAGGTTGATATGGAGACAGGAAGGAAGTACAGGGACATCTGGTGGGTGGATGGAGTATTACAGATGACTCCTGGAGGGAACGTGAGAGTCAACAAACATTCAAATTCAGCTGGTCCATGTGGATTACCCACTGTCCACCTGACAATTTTCAGTGTTTATCTTGCACTGCATTATACAGTACATGTAAGCACCTGGCAGCCAAATCCAGCTAAACTGAACCCTCCTACAATTTAACACTCTTCATTTGAGGATACGGAATATAATCAGGAGAAAATAGCAATTATTATATCATAGTTTGGGATATATATATACATAGATGATAAAGGTGCTCCCAAAAGCTGTTCTTCATTTCAGGTTTTGGGTCTCTATTCTGGTCCTGCAATGACTTTGTGACCATTATCCTTACAGGTGGAGACTAAATCCTCCATATTGTCTCTATCTGTGGTTTTAGTTAAATTGGTTTGACTCTTCTTAATTTAACTTTACATCATGTCATATAATTGAAAACTATATTTAGTTGTCCTAACATTTGGTTGTCGTTTGACTTAAGGGAGCTGAATAAACCATCTCCTTCACAGTCTATAATTAAGCTACTGTTTTAATTCATATTAATCTATTTAAAGCTACATACATACGTTATTTCTTGAGACCTTGATGAAACTGTTGAAAAATGCCCTATCTCGCAATGTTTAGAAAAGTGATAAAATATTCCTGGATCTGCCCTTTTAACCAGATTTAGTGCCAAAATTGATTGGGTTCTTCCCTGGCCCATGCCCCATCCCTCCACCAAGTTTGGTGCAAATCAGTTCCATGCTTTTTGCATAATCCTGCTGACAAACAAACAAATAAACAAACAAACAAACAGACATGGGTGAAAACATAACCTCCTTGGCTGAGGTAGCAATGATGGAGGGCGAGACAGGATGGAAGGAAGGGAGAGAGGGTTGAATGAGAAAGGGAGAGTAGAGACAAGCAAAGAACAAAGCAGGAAGAGAGCCGCTGACAGAGGAGAGGTAGGGGAGAAAAGGAGGGACAGATACAGGTGGGGAGTTAAAAAAGGTGAAATGTGGACAAAGGGACCCAAAGAGAAAGGAAGGAGACAAGGCCATGAACCTTACACCACTTTGCAGCCAAGGACAAACTATCACGCTCTCTCATTCTCTCTTTCATCCTGCCCTTGATCTATTCTTACTGTAGAGCTTCTGGAGTGCCTGCTCAAATGGTTTGCCATACTGCCCTCACCACACATCATTTGTTAACAGGGAACTCAGAGTTCTTGCAGTTGGGGAGCAGAGCTGCATAGCAACCCCACAGCACTTCCTGTTGGGCCGGGGGTTGAACGGCGGTGCCTGTTGTTAACCGCCGTGCCCCCTCTGCCTTTAGAAAAGCAGCCGGGAAGCAGTTCACTTACAAACGGCTTTGTGCTTCGTTGTGAGGAGAAGAGAAATGAGCGGAAAGGCAAAGCACCCTCAGTTCATTGCACTCTTCAACAGGCAGGGACTTCTATATGGTTTAACTAATAGGGGTTCCTGTTGATAGATGGTATTGTTATCAGATTTTAGTACCTTTAGAAAAAATTGAAATATTCAGTCCTCTCTTGAAGGGGGTTATTTTTTCCAGCGTGAAAAGCCTCTAAAACACAGAACATGTAGCAGTGTTGATGAAGAATATGGACCACCCATTTTCAATAGGAAGATCCTATAAAATGTGCTGTCAATGGAAAATACATCTCAGTTTTTCACCATCCTGCAGCGCTCTGGGGTCATAAGAAAAGCATTTAAAGTACATACATTCATACATACATATTCATCGCATTCATTTTCTGATGAAGAGCAAATAATGTTCCATTGCTAACTAGTTGAGACTCCATGCTCTTTCCACATCCGATGCAGCAATTGAGTGTAGTCACAAATACAACAGAGAACATCTGACCAAACTTTGCTGAGATCTCTCAGAAGTTCAACAGATTAACACCTTTCAGCCCATAGAAGTTAGTGCAGCAACGCTTTCCCCTATACAAGATCTACTGAGTTCACTTTAAAATTAATCTCTACATTATCACCAATATAATCATTTACAACATCAATAATAGCCTCTATTCATCGTTTTTACAGCAGGCATGTCATAGCACGAAAAACATTTAATAAAGGCTGAATTCCATTGAAGTGTTTCTGAGCCCTATAGGCTAATACATGCTGACTCATTGCCAAAGCTTATTAGGACACTTAAAGGTGCCCTTAGGAGTGTTTATGTAAACATAAATAACACATAGGACATCCTGCCTCATAACACATAGCCGATTTTTGATATTATGTAACCTGCACTGTAGCCTGTCAATCAGTGGAATAGCATAAAATGAGTCACTTAGCGTGCATTCACTACACATTTGCACTACTGTACACATACATGATCGTACTAGTATGTGTGCATGTGGAGCATGAGTGGTAAACTACTCAGGGATCTGTTTATCACAATGTTGGTCTACTAATGATCGAAAACATCAAATAGAGGCATCTATTGCCTTCTAAGACAAGTGAAATGTCTGCCATGAGAAAAGGCCTACTGGTGAAGAAAAAATAAACACATGGCAGAAATCGTGACTTGTCAAATACAGGTGCACATAATAATATTAATAATAACTAAATTTAATTTAGGAGTGGCACTTCCAGGGCTCTGGTATTGTTCATGTGGGTTTAATAGCATGGCTCACATAGTCACACGTAAATGGAACTAGGCCATCAGTGTTGTTATCAGTTACACCTGTGTTTTAATCAGTGTTATCAGTTACACCTGTGTTGATTTCATTCATTACTTGAAACTACAAATGTGTGTGAAAGACACATTGAATTATCATCATATTTTGAACTGTGAAAGGTTGATTGTAAGTATTGTGATCATTTGAAAAAAAAACATACAGAGAGAGTCATCCTATCAGACAAATTAAAAAATTTGTGTGGGTTGCATTTATGTTGAATTATTTGAAGAAAACGTAAAACCAAAGGATGAAAGCTGATCATCCATTGATTTAAAGGGGAAGAGCAAGAAATTATGTTCCACATTAAGGCTGAATTATTAATCTCTACCTCCACCTAGTGGTTGATTTAGTTTAGTACAACAACCATCCCACATCTCTTTGATAACTTCAATGATTAATCACTTATCAAAAATGCTGAGAATTAATTTTCTGTCAATTCAATAATCGATAATTGGACTAGTTCAAAGCATAATTAGCAGCTACATAGATTGGCATCATAGACTCATAGCCACAGATTGAGAAGCTCCTGCACTCTGTAAACGTTAATGTTTTTTTTTGTGTAACCAAAGTCCAGACCTCTGTCATGAAGATAGAAGTAGGCAATGATGCAACTGATCACTTAATCGCCATCATGTCAATGTCAACGTTTATTTCTCGAATATGTCATGCAACGAATCTGTGTTGCTGGTCTCTCTTATGACCATGAACAATAAGCGTTAACATGTGGACTAATAAATACCTTCCTGACAAACTGTGACCATTGTGACTAATACAAGCTTGCTTTATTTGGTTGTTCTAAACCAAAAAAAACAAGCAAGTGTAGCCCGAAACTGAAGGAAATTAAACAAATGGTGTCAGCAGCCTGAAGTCAATTAATGGCAAACATCCACGAGTGCAAATGTCTTTGATCCAGTGTAACCTGGTCACCAACATAACCAGTTTGACTGGTTTGTACAGGATTTTGACATCTAACTCAGTACTGTGAGAATGTGTAACACCTGACTAGAGTCAATGGTCAGTTACAACCTGAGCTTCCTTCTCTTGTCCAGTTGTAACCTCCTCTGTGAGAGCCATGAAAACACTGCAACTTTCCCCTGCAGAGGGATTAGCCAGTAATTATTTAAATGTAATATCTTTCAACAAAGATCCCGAGAGTAGATGTCGTAGAAGACAGAACATCTGTATGCAATCTTTTAATTTCTTCTAACATTCATGAGTCAAATGGAAATTAAATCATTCAGCCACACAGATGTTAAATGAGGTTAGAAAAGTTTCCGTTCGAAAAGCCTTTGTCTGGCTTTCAGAAGCAGATATTTCCCAGACAAATACAGCTTTGGCCTAGTTTATAGCCACAGCCACACGCTCATACTCTGGCTTCACCTCTGTTTAGTTGTTATCGATAATCCTCTCCTGACATTTATAAAACACCTCCTCCACAAACAGGAGTTTAACCTGCTTTCTAACTGGCAAAACCAGACACACGCAACCAGACGGCGTCTTTAGTTTCACCTCAGACACAAGCAAAATGAAAGAGCCAAACACACTACTAACTAGAATGGCACTCAGTTGAGTGCATACCTCTGCCAAGGCCAAACAATCCTACCTACATGTATGTGAGATTCAGGTTGTTATCTGGATGCGCACTAAATTGTAAAAACTTAAAGATCTCAACACCATAAATATGTCTGATTTCTTACATTACGATCCAAACACTATTTCCTAAAAAAAATTTGTCGAAAAATGCCCTATCTCACAATGTTAAAGACACTCTTGGATGGAGGTAATAATGCAACACAACAAATACTGTTGATTTACCTTTAAACAAGTGACTGAGGCTCAGAGTTCAGTTCACCCACAGACCCTCTCACAGGGAAGTCAATCGGAAATCAGCACAATCAGAAAAAAGCCCCGGCAACTGACAACATCTCATCTTGCTGCAGTTGCTAGGCAACCAAATAAAACTGCAGCTTGAAGACCAGGTACTGTACATTTTTATTACTTTTTATAGTGTTTACATCGATCTGTCTCTATCTCTCAGACCATCTGTCTGTCTCTCCACATGTGATGAGATGTGCGAAGGAAAAACACCTGAAGAAAATATAAGTCTTTTTCCTACAATACATACATTATTTTAATTGATTTTTTGCTGCATAACAATACAGACTTTGGAGATTTTTTTCATACAACTCACACATAAGACTCCAAGTATTTTAATATAGACAGATATGATTCAAATGAATGCTCTTCAGCAAGTCAAATGCTGTATGCAGCCTCAGAAAATAAACCTGTTTCCATGTAGGCATTATACTGTAACAGTTGTAATCATTCACGAGATAATAACTGATGATGATGACACACTTATTAGTTACACGTTATTATTAGCAGCAGCAGCAGCAGTATGTCCACTCCAGCTCAACAGCCTGTTTAATTTGAAGTCAAGGTATGATGTCCCGTTTCTGGTGTCAGTGCAGAAAACTTCTATTTATAGTTTTACAAGGAAGCAGCTGTTTTGTATAATTTTGTAATATTGGCATTATACAAATTTGCTCCAAAGGTCTTAAAAATGTCAAGTGAGTACTGCCTTAAACTCCTGCTGGTACTTAAGTATTTTAGCTGAATTTTTATTTTATTGACTTCTTGATGATGATATTGTTTTAATCTTCAGCATTGATACATTACTTTGACACAGTTGTCAACATGTGACTTCCTTCAGTCAGACAGGTGTTGGACATTTAAGTGATTATTATTTTTAAAGCTTCAGATAATTATAACTCAGTATGGTTTTATTACAATATGGACTGTATTTTCTATCTCACTTGTGTTTTTCTGTTTGTCAATTGACTTTATTAATTACTGTTTTGATGACAACTGTTAATGTAAATGTAAATACAGCTTTTAACAACAACAGTAGGTCTTTAATCAGCACAACCAAGCTATTTTAGCATACAAGTGATTTACTTCATCAGCCTGCGCCTGTGCACCAGATGGTGCAGCTGCTGATTTGCGTCTGTAAATCAGTCTTAATTATGAGATTTAATCGGTGAACAGTTTTCTAACAGGTAACTCGACAGGTGTTAACGACTTCCGCACTGTTGCGTAGGCTACGTTACCTGAATGACACAGGCGGCGCCGGGGGAGTTTCTGCCTGTGAATGCATCACAAGCCTTTTTTTTTTTTCCGTGTGGGCGGAGTTTCTGGTTTCTGCTGGAAAAGTCGGTGGCTGAGTGAAGTGAAGTCATATCGGACACATTGTTGGAGGACAGCGGATACTCACCTGTTGAACAGCAGCGGTCTGGTTTAAATTAACCTCTAATTCACCTGTTTTTTTTTTACTCTCTCGAGTGTGAGCCTTCAGGATGACGGACACACTTCTACCAAACGGCATGAAAAACAGCCGAGGAGACAGCAATTATTTCAGAAAGGTGAGTTTTTTTGTCGCTTCACTTTACGAAATTATAGGCCATCCGTCTGCTGTATTGACTGTCGTAATGTACAGTGAGATTCTTTTTACAGTTGTGAATATTATTGACTTTCAACTTCTCTTCTGGTTTGTCTACAGCGTCTTAAATGTTATGTTTTCAATAACAATCTCAATTCAGTGCTAATGCAGCGTACAAACGTCCAAGTAACAGACTTCACCCTTGTTGTCTTCGTCTCCTCGCCAGATATAATTATATTGTAGGCTAATATGTATTTGTAGTTTGGTTATTTAACTACAGGCTGAACCTACCTCGCAGTTCCAAGCTATATCAACAGACGAGAGAAAGTACTTCTTGATATTACATACAATAAAACAAGGCAAGAGACAAGTTTATTTAAATAGCTCCATTCAGACACAAGGCAATTCAAAGTGATTGAGAGAGGCATGGAAATACATTCAAAATGAAACATTAAGATTACACTAAATTGAACTGAAAATAAAATAAAAACAAGGCAGTTTGAATAATTAAAATAACAAAGGTACATATTAAACACCATATGAAAAAAACGTGTTATAATTTGCTTTTATTTTTAGAAATAGTATGGTGTCAGTCTTAGATTTAGTATGACAAAGACTCCTGAGTGATGTGTCACCAACAGCAGCAGAAACCACAGCGCTGTCAGCTTCAGGTGTGTGTGTGTGTGTGTGTGTGTGTGTGTGTGTGTGTGTGTGTGTGTGTGTGTGTGTGTGTGTCTGTCTTACTCCAAGAATAGCTGTATCTCCTGCAGTTACTGATAGTGGGAGAGACTGAAAGGCCCCTGACCAAACATCCCATAATTAACCTTTTCAGTTCCCTGCTGGCTGTCAGAGGTGTGAGGGTGATTGACAAATAACAGGATGTGTTAAGGAGGAGGAACTCCTCAAAGGCTTTGTTGATATCCCTGGTAACCTTAGGTCAGATTAACCTACTGTCCTTAGATGATTTTGTCAGACCTGCTTTATTCTTACTTTTAATCTGATTAAAAAAATAGTTCAATATTTCCTCACAACCAGGTGTTTACTTCTTTTCTTATTTCTTCATAACATGATTACCATTGTGTTTAAGGGGACATTGTAAGGCCACTAAAGCCCTGACCTATGACCTTTTTTTTTACTGTCTGCATCTTACAGTTGCAGACATGTGAGATGTTCTGGATAACAGCATTATGCAAAAGATGGATATGCAAATATAGGTGGCGGGTTATGCAGAATGTCACTCGGATAAGAGGAGTATTCTCCCTGTCTGTAAATTAGCTGGTATGTTGTCATTATACAGTGACAACCATTAAAGTAATTAAGATTAATTTCATCACAACCAGCAGCTAACCACCTTCTCTAACCAGTTTCATGTTTCATGTACCTGCAACTGTAACATTTTCAGGAGCTCTGAGTTTGCCCAGTTTGTGTCTACGAGAAAGGCACTTGGCAGTGGTTGAGAGATTATCTAATGTGTTTTCACTGAGTTCCCCCGTCTGCCATGCTGTGGTCCATGTCTCATTCCTCCACATTTGTAACAGTGTCCTCAACTGGACTGTTTTCATAGACAAGCTTGTTTAGATGGGCATCTGAACGGGGCCTTTGTGTATTTCAATCCCCCCGAATCCCCTTCTGAACGCTGTCTGGATTTGGGCTCTGTGCTGCACTTCCTGTTTCTATAAAAAGGCCAGTTGGATCTAGGGTCTGGGACTGCCCCAGGACATGATGGGAGACTATTGAGTCTAATACCTCAATCACAAACTGTTTCCCTTATTACTGTAAAACACACTGAGCCTAACTCATTGATTTTTTTCTCACTCTCTCTACATTTCCTTTACCCTCCATATTTCTTGAGTGTTCAGCAGTCTTTAATTTCATTGCAGAAGCAGAACCTTCTCAGTATAAAAATGCCTGCACATTCATTGAAACCACAAAGCAATGAGTTCTGCTTCTCATTGTGTCATGTTAAAGAGATTTGCAATTTGGAAAGTTTTTGGTCAAATTTTAACCAAGTGGAGCCAAGACGATCTTTGCTTCCAATTTTTGTGCCCTGCTTTCTCCTGGGTGAAAATGAGTTTAATGATTTACAAGGCTTCACTGGGTTCGACTGATGCTCGGGGGTGCTGTTGTGGTTCAGGGCTTCCTTCCCAGCCGTCCACTGTTTCACCTCCAGCTGGCTGAGCTCCGACTGGAGGAACTGCAGTATGGAAACATGGCAGAACAAAAAGCCGAATCGGCATGTTTTTTTCTCCTTATCCTCCTCGGCCAGTGAGAGCATTGACGTACCATCTAGCCTGAGGCCGTCCTCCAGCTAGACAACAGCCGCAAATTGACAACATGTGTCCCGGTTCACAAACCAGACAAGCTCCCTCGACTTGGAGACACACTTAGATTCCCTCAGCGGGGTTTGTGTTGGAAAAAGGAAAATAAGAGATGCAGCTGTGATCAAATATTGTCTCTTACAGTAGTTCACTGAATATAAAGATGTCTTTCTTTGGATTGAATGAGCAATCTGTCAAAGGGCCCCTGCTGTAATTGGGGAGCATGCATGATTCAGCTTATCATCATAAAGAGGTGTGGATATAGAGATACTGAACACACTCTTGTGTATTTATAGGGCCAACAGGCAGTTGTGAGTCCGTCATGATGTCGTGACTGGGTTGTGGCTGAAGCCTCTAACCCTGGCTGACTGCCAGTCTTAATCACCACTTGTATGAACCAGCTATCCCATGAGCCATTGCTCCATATGTTCTTTATGAAGCGTTATACAATAGCAAGAATATTTGCTGTTCAATGGATATGATAATGGGACTGGACTGTCTTTGTGTTTTGCTCTAATGAAGTGTTTTGCACGCTCTTAGAGAAAGGGTGCACTGTTTGAACACACCAATGTGCATGAGGGGTTCAATTCCCTGAGTGGTTCAGTGGGTTAGGCAAGGCATTAGCAGGGGTAGTAGCCATGTTTAGGGTTTCAGTTCTGAGTTAAATTGAACCAGTTTAATTCTACAAAGATTAAGGTGTAATTTTTTCAAACTTCTAGACAAGCAAAAAGCTGCAGACTGAAAGAACCAACTGTACAGCAGTATCAAATGACAAACATAACAAAGCACAAAAGTCTTAATTAATTCATAAGTATAAATCAAAAAGTGTGATATCAGAACATCAGGTTTGTGGATTAAAAGTAGGTCCTAATGATGAGACATTAAATTATTAAATTAGCATTACTACACGGGATCATGGTCATTGCTTTGGAATGCATGTGTTGAAGTTTCATAGTGTCCTACATATCAGAAATGGAAACATACCGTTATGTTTACTTTCAATCATTAGCCACTCCCTTGTTCTTTAACACACACACACACACACACCTCATTTTTGATGTAATAATTGACGTGATGATGTACTGTAATAAGTCCACGCCCTTTTGTGTTTTGCGCTCTAATGTCCTCACCCTGCCGTCATTCCAAGAATAGCTCCTGGTACGTCTGGCAGTGCCACGCCCACTGCAGCCTCATTACAGCTCTATTGTGTAATTAACGAGGCTCTCGTTTGTATATAGTTAATCATTACACTATCAGGTCAATGAAGTGTTTGTACGGGAACACCCAAGTTATGATAGCAGAGTGGTTATGGAGTAAATTATATTGTCACAAAAAAATGTCTATATGTCTATATGTATATGTAGGTGCACGTGATCTGTAATTATCCGCCATGTGAGGAGCGAACCTGAGCCAAAATTAAAAAATATTTGTTCACTCACCATGGATTTTACCATTAACTCAATGAAGGCAATCAGTGTGGTATTTATATGTAACACGCCAGTGAGGGATTACATCCTTGCCGCAGCAGGTGAAGTGGGGATCAGCAGAGGGATTGTGTGGACCACCTGTGTGACACCACATGTATGGGAGGACCCAGGTGGCTGTCCACGACCTCTCCACTTTGAGCAGTGGCGTTAGAAACAAATTTGACCGCGGTGCAGGAGAAAAGGGTATTGGAAATTTGGGAGATAATGTAAAATACAAAAAATGAAGATGTGATAGCCGGTGGGAAAAATTAGTGTCCATCTTTGGTGTTTTAGTGCTTGTCTTCTCATCAATGTGTCCAAACTTGGACGCCCTTTTTTTCTTTCAGTTTTTTTTCTTATTTGTTCAGTCATTGAAACTGAAAATGTAGCAATCGGCACTTTCTGATTAACAGACAGAAACATCCTAGCTCTGAAATGTGAAGGTTTTTGTGAATTTGAGTCAGGCTGTCTGATCTGCTGAGCATGAGTCAGAGACTACATCCTCCCTGTAGCTGATGTGACTCTAACTCTGACCTCAAGGGCAGAAAAAGGTCAATTTGTACTTTGAAATAAATAAAACATATGAGAAATGAACATATAACTACACTGACATATTTTCTCTTTGGTTCTATGTCATGTGTTGACCTAGTGCTGTGCTGTGACCTCTGACTCTTTACCTTGATGTTAGTAAGCAGAAACCGAAGCCCATTCTTCTGCTGACATCGGATTTAGTCCGATAAATAATGAGAATGTAAAAGCATTCCATGCTGGGGACAGTAAACTAACTGGTTTTACTGAGCTGACAGGTCTCAGTGCATCTTGTTGTTGTGTTGCCATCCAGAGTACAGTGCAGACCACACCTCTCCTCTGCTCTGCTGTTAGTCAGCCAGTATGAATGTCTGTGGCCAGTTTATCTGTGCTAGTATGAGCGACAGCCTGTTGACTTAGGAAGGCTGGGACACTTGTGGTTGTGATAGGGACAAGGACACACAGTCCAGCCCTACACAGGCCAGTATGTGTAAACACACTGAGTGAGAGCATGCGTTTCAGCTGCGTACTGTAGGCAAGGTGCAGCTCTTCCCACACCCAGCATAGAGTCATGTTTACTGTTATATCAGGGAGCAAAGATAAAGTAAAAATCAAAACAAAAACTCAAGACATGTTCAGTAGATTGTAGTATTACTCATGGAAAAGAATTTCTTGGGACTGACTTGCTATAAATAAATAAATATACAAAGCATGGTTTGAATGACATGATATGTAAAGAATGATGGAGTTTTTCTAGATGTGCCCATTGTTTATTCCACTCAAATTTAAACAAGTTATTATTTTCTACTGACATGATTGTTCCTGTACCTCCTCGTCTCAGGGTTGTAACCCGTTCGCCCAGACTGGACGAAGCAAACTGCAGAACAAGCGAGCCAGTCTGAACCAGCAGATCATCAAAGAGATGAGGATGAGGGCCGGAGCTGAGAACCTGCTGAAGTAAGAACAGAACTGATGACTGATAATACATACATACATACATACTTTTGAGTGTCTGCCTTCGTTTTTTTAGTGCGAAGATTGAATGATCCTAAAACATACAAAGAACAAAGACCTCAAACGAAAACACACACAGGCACAGAAATGCCTTTACAATTGTTACATAAGGGAAAACCAACTGCTCACATCATTGATTCATGTGTCAGTCATATTATCTGTATTATTTGCCAGTTAGGTCACAGTTGTTTATGTGACCTGTTGTAAACTGTAGCTTGTCTCTTTGGCTTCACTCCCAATCATGAAGAGGAGGATTTCATGTACTCAAAGAGCCACTGTCAATATTTCACAGAGCCTTTGTATTTTGCTTACAGGTTGCAAAAATGTGAATCTTCCACTCAAGACCTCTGATAGGATTTGACTGCTTTTTGAAATTTTGCATTTGTTCTCCCCTGGGTTTGTAAAACTACATCTCCAGACAAGACTTTTTCCTCTGAGACTAAAAAAAGTTTCGGTTGTTTTATCATGTGGCTGAAAAGGTAACAGGTGGATTTAGTGTGGAGGAAGTTGTGTCTGCTCTCTGAGATTTTAAAAATAAACAGAGAAATTTCTTCTTCCTGCTGACATACCTGTTCTAGTAGGATTGAATGGCAGAATTTGTGATTGACTTCTACAGTGTAACAGAGAGATATGAGGGACTTTACTGTCCTCTCATAACCTTTGCAACCTTATGCTTTTTGTTTGGTCTGGTTGGGCGCTTCTCCTCACAAAAGGCTATTTATTTGAACACAGCTTTCTGCATTTTTCTACTCGCTTGTCCAGCATGTTGTTTTTAAACCAGCCATCATATTTTATATATGTACTATATGTTGGTTCATTTTTATACTAGCATTGAACTGACCTGAAACATAACATTTAGTTTCACTGATATATTGTAAACCCAAGTTATAAACACATTTAATGTTGCAGTTGTGTACAGGCATTAAACTCTCTCTCTTTTACTTTGTTGTTTTTCTCTTCTGTAGCCTCCAGAACAAAAGTCTCATCTCTGATTGAAAGAATAGAGACAAGAATTGACTTTCAGAAATATCAGCCTGATCAACCTCAGTTGTTATTGCCTCATTCATCATGTGGCATAAAGGTTAATGCTACATGTCTCCACCAAAGGTCTGTGATGGCCTTTGTTAACTGTAGTTGGTTTGTATTCAAGTGTTTGACGGAAACTTAGATGTAAGACCGTCGTATTTGAGGAGTGAATTTCTGAAGATCGCTCTGTTGTAACTTTCTAAGGATCTAAGAGCACACTCTTCACTGTTTTAACTGCATCACCACCAGAACCTGCCATACTGGAACAAAAACCAGTCGGTCAGCTACTGGCTTCCTGGTGAGACAAAAATAGTGTGAGGGAATTTTTACTTCTTTAGGTTTTTGCTTCATCATTAGGTCATGAGGTCTCTGTGTAGTATGAGGCCATGTTTCTTATTTTTGTTGTGTTCAGGACATTTCTGGGCTGAAACCTTTGGGCAGTGGGTGTGGAGCCCCCAGCCAATAACAGTGCGCAGGGTGTGAGGGTGGGACACTGTAAAATGTAGCCACCAGGTTCCATTGGCGCCTCCGTCACCTGTAGTCTATTGTCCTGTGAGTCTATTTGGGCTAAAACGTCCTGTCTGGAGTGGCTGTCAGATTCGGTTTGCCATTACACTGGTTTACTTGTTAACATTTGTACTGCTCATTGCCTTTCTCCTTGATGCATCATACTTCAATAAGCTTAGAGATCGAGGTTCAGTGACTGAGGAGTGTCGACACACAGACCTCCCGGCTGTATCCCTCTGGATGTGTTGCTCAGGATGTACTGTATGTGCCATGCAAACCTCTCTGTTTGAAGGGAGAAAAAAGCGAGAGAAGTCAAGTGAGCTGAAGTGTGTTTGTCTCTGAGGCGGAAGCTTCCTGTGTAAAGAAACAAGAGATTCAAAAGTAGGTACAACTTTCCTCTGACAGTCGCCTCAACTTCTCCCACTGGGATTCCTGGATTATCTCTCTTAACATTTGTGTAAAGATTAGTCTGGTGAGGGAGGATACCACTGTGTGTGTGTGTGTGTGTGTGTGTGTGTGTGTGTGTGTGTGTGTGTGTGTGTGTGCGCGCGCGCCTGCGTGCCTGTTAGGCCTATCTAAGCCTACTGCCTCAGAAGCCTCCACATTCCTTCAGTACTTCACAAAGTCTGCCCAGCCAAGTCCAGGGGCAAATGGTGTGTGTGAGTGAGTGTGTGTTTTTGCCAGCCCAGCTGCAGCCCAGACAACGGCCTGCGTGCATTTCTGAGCTTCAAGCTCAACCCCTCACATTTATTTTTAAGGCCTTAAATCACATGAAGTCTGACTGTAGTTCTACCTGTGCTTTCCCACTTGTGTGTGTCAGTGTCTGTTGGGATGGGCACAGGGGTTGTCATGGCTACTGTACCTTTGACATCCACCTGGTTTGTCATGTTGTACTCATGTCATGATGCTGGATTCTCAAATCAAATCAAAAGAACCTATTAAGAAAGTGTGTGTGTGTGTGTGTGTGTGTGTGTTATCCCCTGCCTTCCTTTTGCCTCTCCTCTCTTGTCCTGCATTCCTCTCTCTATCAGCAACAGGTGGAGTCAGTCTGGTCAGACCAGTTCTCTTCTCTTCTTGTTAGTTTTTCAAACTAGAAAGCTCTGCCAGAGCCACAGAGGACAATATACAATTGTTTGGCACAGACGTTGATTAGTTCTTAACAGATTTATATAATGGAGAGTACTAACCTCAGTCACTGATCAAACTCCAATCACTACCTGATATCTCGTTTAAGGCCTCGAGGAAAAATACAACAAACTGTCAGTCTGCGAAAAACAGAGAGTCAGTGTTTTCGGAGAAGAAGAAAACTTCACTGAAACCACATTTCCTGGTTTACAGTCCGATTCTCATGCACCGCAGCATGATATTAAATAGGATATTAATAATAACCTCTGGGCCAGCAAGCTGGCATACATTCAATCCAAACCACAACACCTCTACCTCCTTCACCATGATGGATTCCCCAGACCACACCTCCTCAGAAACCCTTCAGTGGGCCAAAGGGAAGTGATGGTGTGGTGTGAATGTTAAGAAGAGGTTGACCCTGTTCTGTTCCCTGTGTATTTGTTGTTTTTCTTATCAGGAAACAATACATTATTACTAATATTTCCTCCAATGATTCATAAAAAGTTTATATTTATTATTGAACCATTTGATTTTTGAATGGCGTTTCTCACCTGAAACACAGTGGTATTGACTGTTTTTAAGACCTGGTTTATTTGATTTTTTGTTCTGTAACCTTCAGCTGAACTGATTTTTTCTTTTTTTTTTGGCCAGTGCTTCTTTACATCTCACCTTTCGTGGTAAGAATCACATCCTCTGTGATTACAGGGTAATTACAGGGTAGAGAGCGGTGAGGTTACAAAGAGACAGGCTCTGATTGACAACAGTGAATCAGCTCCAGACTGACAAGTTTGGAGCAGGGTTGTGTATGTGTGGGTTATGTAACATTAGTTACTACTGACAGAGAGTGTGTTAGGATTCACTGTAGAACACAGATAAGGATATATTGAAACTGCTGGGGTGTGTGTGCATGTGTGTTACCTTGTATTACCGTGGACACCATGACAATGTGTCATAAATTCTGCTTTACAACGGTTCCAGCCAGTTTTTTCTATGTATGCTAACACAAAGACACAATGACACACACCACTTGGTGGTATCATTAAAGCCTTATCTCTGCTGTGCAGTGAATCCTAATCCTTTTTTCAATTTTTCTCCTTATAGACACACACACACACACACACACACACACACACACACACACACACACACAGTATGTATATACTGCCCACAATGAATGTTTTTGTTTTCAGAAATTATGTGAAATTGTTATATAAAAAAAAGGATCACATGGAAATAAATCACTAGTGGAAATCTAAAGAGAGGTTGTTTTTTTTACAAAATTTTCAATTTGGTTTACTCAACTTCCAGCACACACACTCGGCATGATTTCACTTGAACAGCAGGGAGGTCTGATGTTTAAAGAAACTATTCCTAAGCCACACTACCCAGATTCAAGCACACGCCATGCTAATGTGCCCTTGAACAATACCTACATGCAGCAGGGTTGTGGTTAAATGCGTGACTTGTAATCTCTGCCCTGACATGGGCCCCTCTCTGTGTAGTGGCACATACAGTGTGAGATCATATAAAATTTGTCATGCAATGGTGGATTTTTTTTTTGAAACAGTGATTTTTACCATGGGAAAGAGCTGTTTAGCTACACAGGGATTACAGCTGTGATTCATAGCTCTTGGTTGTGTGCTGGAGAGTAAATCAAGTGCACAGCACGGCACAGTGACGCAGGTCTGTGGTCTAGAATACCAGGGGAGGCACGCTCGTTTTAATAATCAGCTGCAGGAAAGTTTGGCTCTGTCAGAGTGGATAATAACAAGGCTGATATTTCTTTTCTTTTTTTCCACCCTCTCTTTATGTTTTTTTTGTTGTTTCTCTGCATCTCTCCTGTGTGCAGGGCTACATCTAACAACAAGGTTAAAGAGATGGTTCTGTTGGAGTTGAGTTATGTCAATGCCAACCTGCAGCTCCTGATGGGACAGCTGGAAGGACTCAACAGCTCAGTGGAGGTCTATCAGAACACACAGTAAGTGCATATATCACTTTCTCCTTTCACTGCTACTGATTCTACCACTTATACCGCTGCTAATGCAAGATGTTGCTAATTGTAAGTTCATCCATAAAGGTCCCATATTTTACACTTTATATCTAAGGTTTTAAGAGCCAAAAACCATCTCAATGTGGATTTACATCTCCTCTCTCAGGCCTCTCTCTGGAGCTCTAGTAACAACAGGTCAGTGAGCCAATCAGAAGAGAGGAGGCTCTGAGCCTCTCTTCTGATAAAAATATAGCAGATTTCAGTTAAACACTCAGAGAAACCAAATTCTGTAAGGTTGGATGGTGGGTCTGGGTGGGTGTGTCTTGGGGCGTGACTGAGAGTGGTGACTGCTTTGTTGTGACATCACAAAGTTACAGAAGTCCTGACGGCTGGATTTAAGGCTCAGTTCCTGGATGTGTGCATTTCTCTGTGGACTGAGCACTTTGATACTTTCACAGTATTAATATAGAACCTAGAGCTGCTTTATGATCAAACAACACATGGAAATCTCACTTAATAAGATATGGAACCTTTAAAATCTAAGATAAGATAAAAAAATAAGATCTTGTGAGACTGCAACCTATTTTAGTTAGTTAGTTTGTTTTTTAGCTGCACAGCTAACATTTTACACTGTTGGTTTACAGTTGATTTCACGAATGAAAAAGACCGTGGTTTTGTTGTCAGAAGCAATGTATCTGCAGGCAGTTGAATATAATTACCTATAATTTTTCAGATTAATTAAAGGTGTACCATAAGGCTAACTGCCTGTGATGAGGGTGTTGTAACCTGAGGTGCACACACAGCAGCCAGAGCTTTCTGCTGTAGACACAAAGGATTGTGGCACCAGCACTGTTGCCACTGACCCAAAAAACTGTATAACTCTAATCTTAATCTTGAACTACATCTGACCCTATTTTTGATTTCCTGCACACGTGACAACTGGTCAAAGTCCTGTCAGTATGTAAATAAGAGGAAGAGGAACACACACACAGTGTTAATTGGCAGCCAACAAAAGACTGATGGCTCTGACAGTCTGTGATTAAGTTATCATGTGCTCTGTCAGATGAAAGATGCTTGATGACAGAGGATCAGAGAAAAGAGGTGCATGGAGAAGAAATAGACAGACACACATGGAAGACGAAGTGCAAGAGTTTGTTATTGTTAAACTGGAGCAGCTGGTTTTTCAGACACAATGCACAGAGCAACAAGGAAATGATGAGCTGAATTTGTATAAGATAAACAACTAGTACAAGGCCTCTCTCAGTCAGTCTGATGATAGGGTGTGTGTGTGACAGTAATAGGTTCAGGTGTTTTCTCTCTTTAAAGACAAGTCAGGTGTATAGGGTGTGGTTGACAGTGTAGTATTTATGTCATGGGGGATGCACACAGTCACGTACCAAGTACGACACTAAGGACTTGATGACTATGATACAGAAATACAGATGTTTATAAAAGTGATAACGGATATCCTTTGGGAATTGTTGTCCCTCTGTTTTATCTCATGATAACATGTCAGCCAATGAAAAAATAAACAAATAAGCTACAGTACTTATATGCTTTTGGAAAGGAGAGCACTTGGTTTAGATTTAGATTTCAGAGATATTAAATGATAAACAGAAGTTTTCCATTTTGAACATGTAACATGTTCAAAATAAAAGTCTTCGGATAGAGAATTACAATGATTTAAAGGCTCTTTGATTGAATGATGCCTGCCTCCACCTGGCTCCTCTTATTAAGAACACTTCCTCTATCAGCCATCTGCCCGGACACACACACACACACACACACACACACACACACACACACACACACACACACACACACACACTATACATATGCTAAACACACTAAACCTACTCTACATATTCACTCAGACAATAACAAAATGCATATACACATATATAAACACAAATACATGTGTGATATCTGTACACATTACCATGCATACACAAACGAAGATGCCATGTTACCCATGACAACCCATCACAACAGAGCAATTAAATGATTAGGAAGATAGAGGCATTATGGAGATTTGTGGGGGATGGGGGTGTTGTGTGGTGGTAACTATGGAAATGGTCCTGAGGGTCATTGACAGAAATCTTACATTGTTCACAAAGTATCAAGCTGCTGCTCTCAGGCAGTCATTGGAAAAACATTAGTATGTATTTTGTATTGAGCTGCAAACCAAGTTTTGTGTTAAAGTTTGACATAAATTTGAAAGTGACCTTATAAAATCCAAAATGCCATCTTTTGTTGGCGCTACAAGGAGGCCAGATTAGTTTGTTTGGCTTACAAAGTCTCAGTGCAGCGAATACCAGGAGGATTTAACCTGGTTTTAATAAATCAGGTTGCCTGTCTGGGGTTGCAGGCAGACTGGACTCCCTGTGTAAGAAGATGAATTTCAACCCTCAGGAATCCTGCAAAGCAAATATATTTCCCAGATTGTATTTTGTGTTCCATTCAATGATATGGCTGATATTGTTACCCACAGAAACTGACACAGTGTGTCAGCTGTGAAGGGGTTTGTTGCACTGCGGAAAGGAACAAGAAACAACCTCCTCTTTCTGGACTTAGATAAAACATATCGTCCACTAAGAAAAAGACATTAAGTTTACTAATTATGTGATAGCAGCATCCTCGAACTTAAACAGCTGCTCTTCTGTACAAACCTTAAGCCCAAGTGTCCTGTCACATGGGATCAAGGGACTCAAGTGTGGGAACATTCAGCCTCCCATCAGCCTCGTCGTCAGGCTCTTAGAGGAGCACCTGCTCACTGCTTCATGCAAAGACAATAGCCCCGCTGAGAAACCATCATCAGTTCTACTCCATTGTGTCTGTGTAAAAAAAGAAATTAAACACGTGCAAAGTCCAAAGGTTTCACGTCATTATTTTCACACCACCAGACATACAAAAGGCCATGCATGCAGGTGTACAGGTAACATGTACGTGGGAATATCAGATATGTTGAGAAAGTCTCCTCCTGTCACTTCTGAGCAGGCGTCTCAGTGGGATGACGCTGTACAGCCACAAAGGAGAGCTAGCCTCCTCCTTTCAGCCTGAAACACAACCTCAGTCTTAGTTACGGAAACAAAAAACCTCTCCTCACTTTTCTAGGCTTTTCCCATCAGTCCACCGTCCTCTGAATAGCGTCTTTCTGAGGTTATTTCTCAGACCAGATCCAGCTGGTTTTGCCATGATGCAATGCAAAACACGAAGCACATACAGTATATGTAACTGGTGTGGTGCACATGCTGCACATGAAGTCAGTGACCTCGTTCAACCACCTAATGAAAATATAGCAGCTTGTGTATCTATTTTTGCCAATCTCATCAAACATGTTGAACATAATGTTTAATACATACTGTACATTCCTGAGTGTAATATTCATTCTGTGTCTCGCACAGACCCAGAATGCTACTTGTTCTGTGATTTGTGAGGCAGTAAATTTGTTCAGTTCCCTGTTGTAATGTTCTCGACCTGGACAACAAACTGAACTTTCTTAAACCCCCATTGAAACAGCACAAATGAACTGATGACGAATGAAAAGAGTAAGATAAAGACATCAGTGCCACAGGCAGCTTCATTAACTCTGCTACAGGAGAATAATTTGCACTGTTATCTGAGATTACTTTAGACATCACCTGTGACAGCTGGTTTCTTGTAAGAAAACAAATGTATGTTCACTATAAATGGTCAGATTGTGACTTAACACATTTTATATGTTGTAAACAATTTTATCTGTGCTGCTTTTCATTGTGAACCAGAGTTTCAACTAGACTGCCAGGGTAATAGTCTGTTCCACGTCTCACACACTGGTACACTGTGTGTGTCTGTGTGTGTGTGTGTGTGTGTGTGTGTGGGGAGTGAGCTTCTGAGAGGCTTTTAACATTTCAGATTCCCTGCAGAACAGATATCCTCATCCCCCATGCCTCTCTCCCCCTCCCTCTATCAAACCAGAGAAAAGACCAGAGTGATCTCATCTACAAGCACTAATGGATTACACTGCAGCCTCTATCGTGCTCTGTCAGTTGTTACTGATGAATGAGGTTTTCTGTGATTCACAGAGCCAGTATGCCAGAGGAATGCTGCCTTATCATCAAGTGATGAATGAGTGTGAGGAGTTGTTTTCTGAACCCTCTGGTTTTCATGCAGAGAAAAGTTTGTTCTTCATCTTTGATCTCTTTGATGGAAAGAGTCATGATTATAGTAGATTTGGGATTAAATCATCAATGAATTCTTGTTAATTTTGGTTATTTTGGAGCTGAAGTTTGAAGTCTCATTGGAGGTAGTTTTGTGTGGAATAACTTAAATGTCAAGCAAATCCAAAAGCAACCCTCTCATGTTTTTAAAAAGCGCAGTTTATTTAGTAACGCCTCATTATTCTTCTGTCAGCAGGGGTTTTGTTTTTATAGACTCTGTCTGATCAGCAGCACGTATCTATCAGGTTATATTTCCTCAACTCTGATAACAAGCTGAACCTGCTTTCCATCTGTCAACAACAAGGGCCTCCAGGTCATACGACAAGAGAAACTCCAAACCAAAATAAAAGGTTAAGCCTGTGTTTTATGGCACCCTCTGTTTATTGTTTGCTGAGCTAAAATAATAGAAGATAAAAGCCAGTTTTCAGTGCAGAGGAGAGAAAGAATCGTTTGCATTACTGAAGCAAGGCTACAACTCCACAATGATTAATCAACAGAGAGCTGTGTGGCTTTACAACACAGGGAGACGTAGGGGCCCCATTCACCTTTTAAATCCTAACTCCTGCAGTGTGTGCTGTGCTTTGCTCTAACAGCACCATCTGCTTAATCCAGACTTACCCTCTTTGAAACTACACTGAGGATTAAAGGAAAATGTAAACTTTCTGAAGGAACAAAGCTGTTGATCAGGCTGTTAGTTAGCAATGTACACCTTATTATTCACTAATCTGACTGTGCTGTCAACACGGTGTCCCTAACAAGGCTTGGTCTGTCATCAAAGGGAGTTGGTTGATGTCTTGCGCCACGCCTTAGAGATTAATGCGTGTGAGTTTACATTGCGTACATTAATTGTTTGTGAATCAGATAAGAAATGTATTGTCCTTTTGTATGTAAGGTCACACATTTTGTCAGTGTTTACTGTGTTATTGTCCTTATTGTCAAAAAACGAAAAAAAACCTAATGTACATATATATTAATGACGATAAACTGACTGGTCATGATATGTCTGTTCTTCTGTTTTGTGTGCAGTGAAACAGCCAACATCCCCCTCATCCCTCTGGGTCTGAAGGAGACAAAAGAAATTAACTTCTCGACTCCATTCAAGGTAATGCAGTTTCACCACTCTCCTTATTATGAAAATGTGTATAAACATTTGTACAAGAATTTTCCATTTAATGTCATGCAAGTGTTATGTACACAAGGTGTTTGCTATGAGAATTTCAAAATTAAAGTTTCCTTTAAGAAGGATTTGGGTCACATTGTCTGTTCACCATTTATTCAGGAACATGATCTGCCTATAGAAAGATGCCAAAAGTGGGTCAGTGGTTATTGAGACTGGTAAGTTATGATGTAGCGATGCTTCAGTGCAGGGAAGCACTCTCGTAAATGTCCTGATGGCACTTTTATAGCATTTGTTGCATCCTGTGCTGGTGTGTTGGCAGGCACTGTGAGAGGTGATCTGACTTCATGATCTCTGAGCATGTTAATTCTGCTCTATTTATCGACTGTAATCGCACCTCAGTCTTAATGACCGGGTGACGCCTGCCTCTGGCTGGCTCTCACAGAGCCGCAGCTCTCGCCAGCCTACTTGGCACTGCACAGTTGGACTTCTGTGTACAGTTCAGACATGATGTGACAGAGAGGAGGAGTTGTGCAAGAGGCCGTCCTGTAACTGAAAGGTCACAGGTTTAAGCCCCGGAACACTCCCAAACAACTGGCCAGACAATATGATGTAGAGATGATTGAGATGGAGTTGTTTCTTGTTGACAGGACTTCATCTTGGAGCACTACAGTGAAGATGGAAACAGTTTTGAAGATGAGATTGCTGACCTGATGGACCTGCGACAGGTAACGTACACTTACATTCTGATCCGACGTTATATGTTTATCTTTTCTGATGTGATATCTTTGCACTAGTGGTCCTTCATTTGTTTAGGAGCATTTATAAAAGTTTATACCACACAAAGTATGAAACATATTAGTAACCATGCAGATAGTTTTGGTTTCATTTTCTGAAGTACTGAGATAATTGTCTCTGGTATTTCTGCCACCACCCAAATGCAGTGAAGATGAATGGAATTTTGTTTTATAGTGTGTTGTTCTGAAAACATCTGAAAAACAGTAAAGCACCTTTCCAGAATTAATGTCCACCTTCCTGTGGATTCTCCACAGGCCTTGCTGCCAACAGATTTTGTGGATGTTGTCTTTTGAATCATTTTTCAAATGTAAATTTTCGATGCTTTGAGCAAAACAAAAAAACCCACCTCTGTTGTATTTGTATCTGAAAACCTTAGAAAATAAAAGTAAATATATCCAGATATCTAGGTAAAAACTTTTTGTGATGATTTGGGTGAACTTATTCTTTAATTGGGCTTCTGTTTAACATCTTATCCACTATTAGTCCATTAGAGAGGACCGTATCACATCTCTTTCCTTTCATGTCGTAGGCTTGTCGAACCCCAAGTCGGAGCGAAGCTGGAGTGGAGCTGTTTGCAAAATACTACAGCCATCTTCCTCTGATGGAGAGCCGATTCTTCGCCCCAAATCGCCAGACTGGCATTTTCTTCACCTGGTACTCACGACTTATAATATTTAATAACAAATTAAAAACTATGATGTAATAATAATAATACGAGCAATTATCAAAATGAACTTCAGCAGGAAATAAGCAAACAACATTATAAACACACCTGATGTGAGCCACTACATTTTTAGTTACATCCATAAATCCATGGATCAATTAGTATATCTCGAGAGAAAAGAGCAAAGACATACATACAGGCAGCCATAACTTATACAATAATAATAATAATAATATGTGTGCTTTTCACTATTTTAAATCTAAGAGTAAACAAAGTTGGTCTGAATGAAGTACACACAAATTCTTTTTAGCTCCTTAATGCAGTTTTTTGGGGAAAATTTATGTGTTTTTTTGTTTTTTTTGTTTTGTTTTTGTTCATTCATTTGGAAGAAATTGTGTGACATCCATCAAAACTAAAGAAAGAGTCTAAAAAGCAGCCAAGTGAAGCTCTGACACCCACTGACTTCATGCTAAATGCACTTCATTCATTCAGCAGAGATCGCGAAGAGGGAGAAGATGAGCTTAAAGGTTTAAACCCTCACAACCTTTAGATGTGAAGGAGAGAAGAAAGGGCTAAAGATGGTTTAAAATCAGAGACGATTCGAGTTAGAAATGTGTAAATACAGAACATTTAATATGTATAAATGTTACTGTATCTAAAGTTCTTAATTGTGGCAAACAGGCTTTTATTCTTGCTATATTTACCTGCTTAATTCCTACTGAACATATTTTTCAACTCCAAATATAATATTCTATATTACTGGTTGCATTTTTTACATTATTTATCTTCTTGGCTTTTACTTAGTTTTATTTTCTATAAGGCATTTTGTGATTGTTGTGATGAGTGACAGCTCCCTCCTCCCTCCCGCAGGTATGACTCCTTCACAGGCGTGCCGGTGTGCCAACAGAACCTGTCACTGGAGAAGGCCAGCATCCTCTTCAACATGGCTGCCCTCTACTCTCAGATTGGAACCCGTAGTGACAGACAGACAATAGTCGGCCTGCAGGAGGCTATCTCCTCCTTCCAGAAAGCTGCAGGTAGGAAGAGATAGGGGAAGTGGTAAACTGTGATAACTCCTCTGTCAGCAGCCTAGAAAGGATCGTATAGACTCATTTCAAACAGTCAAAGACGTCAAACATAAATTTCTTTATTTCCTAAAACCGGACTTATGTGTGATCCCATGCGATATCTGGGTTCAGTGATACAAACAAAAGAGGGAATAGCAGTACTTGAAATTCTGAAGTGCTCCCATTGACAGAAACTGTTGGGCTAGAGAAAAGGAGACACATGTACAGATGATGAACAGTTGCGTTAACACGTCATCTTGATAGCTTTGTTTAAACATTTGACATGTAAATCAGCTCATCACTGTAACCCTAACCCTAACCCAGCAATCTCCAGGTGACGTTCTTTTCTCCTTGCAGACATTTTCTAATGAGCTTAACATTAAAAAGGCTCATGCTGTTCAGTAAAAGTGTACCAGTGCGAACGCTGCCTTATTTTCAAAATATATGCAAGCCTCCGCCCTCTGACTTCTGCTCCATGACGGAGAACGAGTGCAGTCGATGTTTCTCTGGCTCTCTTGTCATGTGGCTGAGCTCCAGAAAGTACCAATCATATGAACTGGTTTCCCAACCCTCCGAGGTTTCAGGAAGCTCAGACAAGTCTTGATAGAATTATGAGTTGGCAGTACGAGGAGTAATGCAGTATAATTACAGTTCTGAACAGGCCAGGGGTTTGGTTCTATTGCTTTGATGGCTATAATTTTGGCTTGAACTAAGTAAAACAATTATGCTGTTAGGAGGGAACATTGTCACTAGTATGACGAGCCAGTAGTAAAGTAAGCAGGGAGGTGAGAGACAGGGATGCTAGCTGTTGCAGGGCTGCTGCAGTGCCCTTTAGCCAGGGACACAGAGGTTTAGAGGATTGGAGCAGCCAGCCAGCTATCACAGAGTCTTAGATGAAGACTTGTGGGGCAGTGCTCTGTTATTAAGTTGTCTACAACTCTGTGCTGCCAGGTTTTTAATCTATAAAATAAGAGGGAGGCACTCTCATTTGGAATGCAGATGGTCTTATTGCTTCCATTAAACATGAAAAACTAATTTGAGAAGCTTTGTGTCTTGGCTAAATTTTAAAGAAACACATAGACATTGATCTCACTGCTTGCAGGGAGCTTTTCTCCCTTACTGAACTCTGTAGTAACAGCAGCAGACCAAGATGATCTGACATACTGAAGCACTTAACTTCTGTGGAGCATTTTTTAAAACCTCTCTATAAGACAGTGTCAATAATCAGGGTTAATGCACCAGAATGCTGAAGAGCCCAATCTGTCATTTGGTGAATAAGCATTTTCCAAATAGACAGAAATAAAAGAAAATCCACAAAATTCATATTGTTCTTTTTTTAGACTAATTGTAGCACTAACTACTACAAGTTACTATTAGAGTAACTTGTTGAATGTTGGGGATCTACTGTACATTTCATAAGTTTGGCTGTACAGGATACATGAATACTCTCCACACATGAGACCAAAATCCAAAGTAGCGATGTTCTGTTTAGAAATGACCATTTCGACGTTGGATGTTAGTGACAGATCCTGCCTGGATTATCTGTTTGGATTACGTGGCCTCTTGTTATGTAGCTGACCCTAACTTCATTGTGGAGATAGGAAAGAGAAAAGAGATTTAATCCCCTGCAGGTCTCAAAATGTAATTCTTAGTATGCAATATACAATAATCAAATTATTTTTGTTCTCACATAGTTAAATAGGATGCAGATTATCCTGGGCTTGTTTTTCATAGGCCTATGTTTTTTATACTGACCAAATGGTTTAAAGTTAAGAAAGTCTACAAAGACAAAATGAAGAAACCTTGTTTTCCTCCCAACTGAAATAAATGATTGTTAAATATGAATATTATTAAGCTGGAATAGTTTGGGTTTGAGCTGCACTGATGACTCATTCTCCCCCAGGTGTCCTGAACCACCTGAAGGAGACCTTCACCCACACTCCCAGCTACGACATGAGCCCAGCCATGCTCAGTATGTTGATTCGGATGATGCTTGCTCAGGCTCAGGAGTGCCTGTTTGAGAAGACTGCATTGCCTGGGATTCCAAACCAGTTCTACTCCCTGATGAAAATGGCCCAGGAGGCTTCAAAGGTACATAGCAACAAAGGCACTCACACAGTCCTCACATTTTATAGGCACAGTGTTCTTTCTTTTGCTGTGGAGTCAGTACTGTGCTTAAAGTGTGTAATGTAAAATGATAATGTCATCACAGTCAGACTCTTCACTGCTATCAGTGATTTTGTCCTGATCAGTGCTTTTAATGTCCTCTCAGTAACTCTCTCTCGCTTTCTTTTCCCGCCAGGTCTCAGAAACCTATGACCAAGTCCACCAGTCCATGATCCAGACGCCAGTCAAAGACAATGTCCCATTGTTCTGGTCCACAATGTCGCAAGTCAAGACCAACCACTACCGCTCAATGGCGCACTACTTTGTAGCCTCAGCCCTGCTCGACCACCAATGTAAGGAAAACAGTTTATAGAGAAGTTGATCATTTTCACACAGATTCTGTGTTTAAAAGATGTAAGATGAAAGAACTAAGCTAACTGAAAAACATATGCTTAAATACAATAGAAACTGAAGTGGACTGTTGGTTTTTTACTTGTACTTGGACAGCTAGCAGTGCTAACTTGCTGATGATAATGTCACCATACAGCGAATATCTGCTGGTAATCCTAGAGTCAAGCTACATTACGTGAGCATGCAAGTTATTTTTTCTGTTTCTAGGAAGCACAACTGTCAGAGCAGTACAATGCATAGTAATTTGCATAGAACGTGCTCTGCACCAGGTACAGCACTGCCCTACATGTTAAATAGAGACAGGTGTGTTCTTCATGCACAAACTTTAACACAAAGTTGTCTAATAATATTCGGTAGTGTAACTGTAGCAGCAAAGTCAACAAGATCTAACATGGTCCCTTTTTTCTTAAAAAACTGTACCACCATAGTAACTTTAACAGCATGGGTTTAGTGACTCCAGTCATCCTCCACCCCTACTCCATCTGAATACTGTAATGTATTTGTTTTATGGCATTAGCCTGGCTGTTGACTGTAAAGGTGCAAAACACTTCTGGCTTCAGCCGCCTGATTTTGAACACCCTGGAAAACCTGATCCCCCTCTTAAAGTGCTGTGTAGGCCGCTGGGTTGGTCATGTCAGATGGCTAGTCTGAACCACAGCCAGCCACAATGCTATTACATAACAGCTATTTAGAGACACACAACCCACGGTAAAGAGAGGCTGTGTTTCCAGGAACTCTGGTCAGAGAAAGACAGCAAAAGAGAGTTTGAGGGAAAAAGAGAGGCAGTTAGAGTCAGTGAAGTGGAAGTACTGCTGGAGGATTACAGTTATGTAGCCTCTTAATGCTGTCTACATGATCAAATGGCAAAGAGAGCAAGTGAGAGAGCCAGCTCCCAAGTGAGAGAGAGAGGATGTTTTGTGAATGAACAAAAACCCTCCAGTGATTGGTGGTAGTTGTGGTTGCTAAGTTTGTATCATATTGCTTTATTTCTTGATGTCTTGTCATTATTTATGATATCTTATAGTTCACAACCAATCCTTTAGTTGAAAAAAGAAACACTACATTAATTTGTTATTTCCTGCCTTATACTGGTCTATAACTCAAAATGTCCTTCTGCTGTGCATCAATATTTTGACTGTTGTTGGGCTCATGTTTTTATTCTTTTTCTTTGTTATTACTCGTTTATAATTGTAATTTACGAGAGGTTAAACTGAAAACCAAATTAAACAAAATACAGCAGATGATATGAAGCTTTACAGTGGATGGCCATAGTTTTACCCAGTGCTAAGAATGGGACGAGACTGAATAGGGGAACAACAGAGCGAAGCAGCTTTGAGTTTGGCAGCTCATTAACAGATTCCTGTGTGAATGAGGAGAACAGAGCAATTACCACAGGACTGTAGAAAGAGGACTCAGCCCAGAAACAGGGCAGAATGAAGGCCGCTGTAGTAAACACATCAACCAAAAACACTGCTAAATAAACACTTTATACCATCTCTGGGAAGCAGACTAGTCAGAGTCTAGAAAGCTCTGGTGCTTTAGATTTACCTGTTAGGTGTGATGAGCCAGGGTATGAAAGAGAGAGAGACAGTTTAGAGGAATACAACCAGAGCCATCAGTATCAGTGTAGATTGTCCCTGGTAATCTATGCTAACAGGTACACTTCAGTTGATACATACAGTTCCTGTATATTGTATATATCATATTTATACATTTTAAAAATGAGATGTGCTCATATATCCGCGGGCACATACTAACTATAATATACTAATTAACAGCAGCTGGTTTATGGATGGGTGAAATAATATATAATGTATGAGGAAAATATGAATATCATTCTCTAACGTGATGAATGAAATGTGTGCAGGCAGTAGCAATGACTTTCAGAATTAAAATTTTCTGTTGTGGAAATACCGGATGCCATTTTCATTTTACCAAAAAAGAGCTTGTACTATTAAAACATGTTTTTTTATTTAAAACCAGCGCACTTCAGCGTAATATGTTATAATATCATCCAATGTAATATCTCATAATGGTAATTGTAATGTGTGATCGCGGGCGGGTCTCTAAATCGTGGAAAGTAATTGGTTTGGTTTTATGCATACATGCGGATTTCAATGACATCAGAGCCAATAAACTCATCATTACTGTGTACTGACTCATCGGTAAACGGTGTCCTGTCATACATTGCAATGTGTGAGTGTAGTGTTAGCCGTTGTTTCAGTGATAACCCCATCCTGCATTGGAGAAGAATGTTTCTCTGTCATTGATTCTTTGTGTTGTCTGTGTGCACAGTGGGTCCCAATGATGATGAGGACAAGCAGGAGAAGACCTTGTCACAGGTCTATGATCGCCTTCCTGAGGGACGCTCTCCTTTGGACATCCTGAAGAAGAAAGATGAACGTGAACGAATTGGTAAGTACCTCATTATTCTCTTGCTCTCTTCCCTTCCCCGCTTTATCCCTCTTCTTATCCTTCTAATGGTGAATTTTGCTCCCTCTCTCCCAGGTAAAGCACACATTCGACGGGCCATCCTGGGTCATGAAGAGGCTCTGAGGATTTATGGTTTGTGCCACCACTTGAACAAGCTGGAGATCCTGGAGGACATTTTAAAAGCCAGTCACCAGCGCTCACTCAAGAAGCGCAGTGAAAATGACGAGGAAGAATTCACCGACTACACAGAGGCACCTGACATCATCTGTGAGTGTTTTTAGGAGAGGGCAGAACCTCAATCAATGAAAATATCCTGTTTTAGTAAATACAAAGAGCTCAGATAGGATTGTTAAGTTTATTTGAGTCTCCATTAAGCGTCACTGAGGTGACAGCTTTTCTCTCCGTGGTTGACATAGAAACTCTTCGGTAACCGTAGAGTCACCACAACAAACACTTCACAAATGACACTAATGTCGAGCAGGACCAACGTATTGATTTGTGAGATTTGTCTCTTTGGAAACGGTTCATAAAAACACTGCTGTGTTGTGCACCACACCTGCCGCAATCAGATCTGATAAGTGACATTTATTTCCAGGTACAGATGATGTAATGTTTACACTGCAAACTCCCTGCCTGCCTCTCTACAGGGCGACAGTTAAATGACATCTTTGTTTTCCTCCCCTTTCTTTCCACAGCTAAAACAGAGCACAAAGCAGAGATGGAGGTTCCTGCGACCACAAAGGTGAAAGTCAGCGACTTTTTCCAGAGGCTGGTATGTGGGTTACTAATCTCCTTCCACTCACATTGCTGTTTTTTTGTCCATGTTGGTTGGTGTATTCAGCAAGTGACATGAAAGGACTCTGGATTTGTGTTTTTGATAATTAAAGCATTCTAGTGTTTTTAACACCCAGAGTGTATTTTTGTTATTTCTGATTACAACCAACCATGGGTGAGTGTCTTGGATGCTTTGGCACTTTGGCACACCGCTCCAAAGCCTCCTGGACTTTCATCCCAAACAACAAATACAAAACTAACACTAACCATAGATACAGGTGCTCTGATCCTGACCTGAACTCTACTTGGGTTTTTGTGGTATTTATTTAGAGGTGAACTTTACAATTACAATTTAGCATTGATGTTGTGGGGTGAAATATCTACTGAAGTCAGTGTTGGTTATTTGAATTTACCTGAAGATTTCAACCTGAGCATGAGATTTGCATACATGTTATTCCCCCCGATATCATCTCATAGATTCCTCACATTTCTAGCCTTCTTTTGGGACTGCTCATGCTAAAATGTATGAAGTCATATTATACTGTTCACATTATCATGGTGGTGGCTGGGTGGGGGCACTGGCATCCTCTGTCACATCTTATGTTCACATCTTCAGAAAGAGAAATTGAATTGTGTTCAAGTACACCATTTCCATCATCCAGCACAGTTACTACAATTACTATGATAAAAAACAGGCTTAAATTTCAAGACCACTTCCTAACAAGCAAATAACTGGTAAAGAGGTCAAGGTGCATGTTCCCAGCATGTTTCCCACACCACCTCTCTGGTTCCTGCTGTAAAATTCCACCTTGATCTTCATTAACAGTCTCAGCAACAAGACTGTAATGTGATGTAAACTGTAATCCACTGAGATCTGCAGAGCAATGAGAGACTGAAAAGATAAATCCAGTACTATCTCTCCATAAAATCTCTATGGTCATAATTAAAGGAGCACGAGCTACAGGCCTCATCGTGGTGTTACATAGGATTGATTGTCAGGATTTACTGCAGGACAGATTTTCTCAGCAGATAAGTGTATTAATGCAAGATAGCAGAGGAGGCCTCAGCAGTCTAAATGGGAAAGTAGGACATGTTTGTGATCAGTTCTGTCTAGTGCAGAGTGCAGTCAGTATTATTAGAAAATAAATTGTTAACTCAGTTCAAGTCATTTTACAGGTACAAATATCAAACATTTTATATATGCATTTTAAATAACTTTAATTGATAATAACTGTAACTTTAACTTTTAGCGAGATAAAATAAGCAAATTTAAGACATCACTTCTGGTTTAAGCATTTCTTGATGATTCAACCATTTTTGTCATTTTATATTCTATAAATGCAAAACCAATTGCCAGATTAATCCTTAACAACAAATAGTTGTCATTTGTTTTGGTGGTGTTGTTCAGCTATTATTTT